>NC_044906.1:22735982-22925512 GCF_001633185.2 Quercus lobata | reverse complement strand
TAACCCAGTTTCTGTTTAACAATTCAGTATGAATGATAGGATGTTAATTTCCACTAAGTTTGCGATCCAAGGACCCGGCATAACTCAGTTTCTGTTTAACAATTCAGTATGATAGGATGTTAATTTCCACTAAGTCTGCGATCCGAGGACCCGGCATAACTCAGTTTCTGTTTAACAATTCAGTATGATAGGATGTTAATTTCCACTAACGATCCGAGGCATAACTCAGTTTCTGTTTAACAATTCAGTATGATAGGATGTTAATTTCCACTAAGTCTGCGATCCGAGGACCCGGCATAACTCAGTTTCTGTTTAACAATTCAGTATGATAGGATGTTAATTTCCACTAAGTTTGCGATCCGAGGACCCGGCATAACTCAGTTTCTGTTTAACAATTCAGTATGATAGGATGTTAATTTCCACTAAGTCTGCGATCCGAGGACCTGGCATAACTCAGTTTCTGTTTAACAATTCAGTATGATATGACAGGATGCGGAACTCATAGAATGCATATTTGACGTAAGTTAAAAGAGAATATTTGAATTAAAACTTCTTTACTAATAATAATACCTTCT
The DNA here is from genome assembly GCF_001633185.2 of Quercus lobata. Lineage (NCBI taxonomy): Eukaryota > Viridiplantae > Streptophyta > Magnoliopsida > Fagales > Fagaceae > Quercus > Quercus lobata. The sequence goes on along the minus strand of NC_044906.1, from coordinate 22,924,937 downwards.
GAGATTATTTACATTCCAAGGATGGAGTACAGGTTTTTCGTCTAGATCCTCTAGATAATAAGCCCCTATTCCAGCTACAGAAGTAATTCGATACGGTCCCTCCCAATTGGGTCCCAGTTTTCCCCAGCTTGGATTCTTAGTGGCCCCCAGGACCTTTCTTAGCACCAGGTCGCCTATGGCTAATGGCCTCATCCTCACATTGTTATCGTAGCACTGCTTGAGTTTGTGCTGGTAGTAAGCTAGCCGAACCATCGCGCTTTCCCTCCGTTCTTCAATCAGGTCTAAACTTTTTTCCAACATCGCATCATTATTACTCGAAGAGAATGCACTGGTCTTTAATGTCGGGAATCCAGTTTCCAGCGGAATAACGGCCTCGGCTCCATAGGTCATGGAGAAAGGAGTTTCTCCCGTCGAACGCCTGGGCGTTGTCCGATACGTCCAAAGCACATGTGGGAGTTCCTCCACCCATCTTCCTTTCGCGTCGTCTAGTCTCTTCTTAAGCCCATGGACAATGACTTTGTTAACAGCTTCAGCCTGCCCATTGCCTTGCGGATAAGCTGGAGTGGAATATCTGTTTCTTATTCCCAGTTCTGAACAGTAATTCCTAAAGGCATTGCTATCGAACTGGAGCCCGTTGTCCGAAACAAGAGCTCGTGGGATTCCAAATCGCGTAACAATGTTCTTCCAGACAAACTTCTTCACATCTATGTCCCGGATGTTCGCCAAGGGTTCAGCCTCAACCCATTTGGTGAAGTAGTCTGTGCCGACCAGCAGGTACTTCTTGTTTCCTATAGCTTTAGGAAAAGGGCCGACGATGTCTAGCCCCCATTGTGCAAAGGGCCAAGGACTTGAGAGAGGGTTAAGAACTCCTCCAGGTTGGTGGATATTCGGAGCATATCTTTGACACTGATCGCACTTCTTAACGTACTCCTGCGCTTCTTTCTGCATACTCGGCCACCAATAACCTTGCGTTAGTGCTCGGCATGACAGGGATCTTCCTCCTGTGTGGCTTCCACAAATACCCTCATGCAATTCTTCCAGGATTAATTCTGCTGCCTCGGGAGACACGCAGAGCAAGTATGGCCCAGAGAAGGACCGTCTATATAGCTTTTTATCTTCGGATAACCAGTACCGAGGTGCTCTCCTTCGTATTTTCTCAGCTTCTACCTTATCTTCGGGCAGCACATCACTGTCGAGAAATTTTAATATAGGGTCAATCCAGCACGGCGTCAAACTAGCTTGACGAACTTGGCAAATCTCCTTTTCTGGTGAAGTGGGAGTATGCAAGTCTTCCACGATAATTACCCGAGGGAAATTTCGTGCTGAGGAGGTGGCAAGGGTCGCTAAGGAGTCCGCGTGGGTATTCTCGCCTCGTGGAATATGTAATACGTCGAACGACTCGAACTCTGTTCGCATATGCCTAACCCGGTTCAGATACCCTTGCATTCTCGGGTCTCTGGCCTCCAACTCTCCAGTCACCTGGCCAACGACCAGCTTCGAGTCCGAGAACAGTTTTACTGCCTTTCCACCCATTTTACGGACCATACTCATTCCCATTATCAGAGCTTCGTACTCTGATTCATTGTTAGTAGCTGAGAACCCCAGCCTTAGCGACTTCTCAATGATGACCTCTTCGGGAGATATCAGGACCAATCCCAGTCCAGCTCCCCGTTGGTTTGCGGCCCCATCCACGTATGCCCTCCATACCGGCCCTCCTGGCGCGGATATTATGCCAACCGATTTTTCATCCATGTGGTCTTGACTCCTACTAACTTCCTCAGGGCACTCAGCGAATTCCGCTACTAGATCGGCGAGTACTTGACCCTTCACAGAGGTGCGGGGCATGTATTTGATGTCAAAAGCACCCAGAATCGTTCCCCACTTGGCAATTCTGCCGGTATAGTCAGCACTTCTAAGTATGGATTTGAGAGGCAATTGGGTCAAAACAACTACAGTGTGAGCTTGAAAATAGTGTGGGAGTTTACGTGTCGCATGGACGACCGCCAGTATGGCCTTCTCTAACGACAGATATCTCACCTCCGCTTCATGGAGGGATTTACTTACATAATATACCGGCCTCTGGACGCCATTGTCTTCTCGCATCAAGACAAAACTGACTGCGTGTGGAGCTACCGCCAGATAAGCATACAATATCTCATCCACTTCAGGGCTAGACATGATCGGCGGTTTGGATAAATAATTTTTCAACTGCTGGAACGCCTCAACACACTCCTCGGTCCATTCGAATCCCTACCACTTATGTAACAGACGGAAGAAAGGACGACACCTTTCGGCTGACCTGGAAATGAATCGGTTTAACGCAGCAGTCATCCCCGTCAACCTCTGCACTTCCTTTGGATTCCGGGGCGCTTGCAAACTGTTAATAGCCCTAATCTGATCTAGATTAACCTCAATTCCCCTATGGGTCACCATGTACCCCAAGAATTTTCCTGAACCTACTCCAAAGGAGCACTTCGAAGCATTCAGGCGCAACCTGTGTTCTCTCAGTATCCCGAAGATGCTAGTGAGGTCCTCCACATGTTCAGTCACTACCTTGCTTTTCACCACCATGTCATCAATATAAACTTCAATACTTCTGCCCAGCTGTGGCTCGAACATTTTCGTCATCATGCGTTGGTAGGTAGATCCAGCATTTTTCAGACCGAAAGGCATCACCTTGTAATGGTAGTTCCCGACCGGGGTCACGAAAGCGGTCTTTTCTTGATCATCGGTGGCTAACGGTATTTGGTGGTACCCTTGAAAGGCATCCAAGAAGCTCATCCTAGGGTGGCCCACGGTCGCGTCCACCAGCTGGTCAATCTTTGGCATAGGAAATGGGTCTTTGGGGCATGCCTTATTAAGATCCGTGAAATCCACGCACACTCGCCACTTTCCCGTCTTCTTCTTTACTACCACCGTATTGGCCAGCCATTGGGGGTAAAAGACTTCTTTGATAGCCCTAGCCTGTTTGAGCTTGGCAACTTCACTTCGGACTGCCTCGGCATGCTCTTTCGATGGTCGCCGAGGAATTTGCCTTCTAGGGGGAACGACAGGGTTTACATTGAGTCGATGACAAATAAAATTTGGGTCTACTCCTGGAGCCTCATACGGGTCCCATGCAAAGACGTCCACATTAGTTCGAAGGAACTCCAGCAAACTCGCTTTCTCTTCCAGAGGCAACTTGGCCCCAACCCGAAAGAATTTCTCTGGATCATCAGCAACGGTCACCCTCTCCAGATCTTCGCACTCTACCCCATTGGTTGGTACGTCTAAACCTGATGCTGGGATCTTTAATTGCTATGACTCATTATCGGCTGTAGCCGAGGTTTCTGCCTCAGGCCGATGCAGTATAGCCGCTACCTGGCATTGCCGAGCAGCCGCTTGGTTCCCTACTATCTCCAGCACTTGGTCTCCGGACGGATACTTCACCTTCTGATGCAGGGTAGATGAAACCGCTTTAAGTGTGTGAAGCCAGGGTCTGCCCAGGATAGCCGTATACGGAGAAAAAACATCTACGACAATAAAATCCACCTCCACCACCTCCGTGCCTGACTGCACGGGCAACCTGATTAGTCCCATGGGAATGACTAACCTTCCCTCAAAACTGACCAGAGGGGAATTATAGGTTGTCAAGTCCTGCTGCTTCAAACCAAGCCCCTTGTACAAATCCGGATACATCACATCCGCTGCACTTCCCTGATCAACCATCACCCTTCGGACATCGTACCCACTGATCCTCAGCGTTACCACCAAGGCATCCTCATGGGGTTGTATGGTTCCCTCCAAATCTTCGTCTGAAAAACCCAAAACCAAGGAGACACGCTTCTTGGCTCTCTTCCATGCTTGAGAACGATCCTCAGCCGGGGATCGGGACACCGACAACACTCTGGTGGGGCAAGATCCAGTCCTCCCTGGGGCCGCAAAGATGACGTTGATTGTTCCCCGAGGGAGCCTTGATGAAGCATCCCCACGCACCTCGGAACCTGCTTGGCTCGCCCTTCCACTAGAGTGATGCAAGAGCTGCCTTAATTTTCCTTCCCGGACCAATTGCTCCAAATGGTCCCATAAATTTCTGCAGTTGTCTGTCGTGTGTCCATGGTCCTGATGGTAATGGCAATACAAACTCGGGTTGCGTTTTGTAGGCTCTCCTGCCATCCTGTTAGGCCATTTGAAAAATGGCTCGTCCTTTATCTTCTCCAAAACCTGCTGAACAGGCTCCCGAAATACCGCATTAACGACCTGGGCATCCGCCGAGACCGACTGGCCAACAAAGTCCCGCCTTGGTCGGTTGTTATTATAACGATCCGACCTGAAATCCCTCCTCTCCTGAGGGATCATCTTGGCCTTTCCTTTCCCCTGAAACTGATCCTCCTCTATCCTTTTGTACTTCTCTATTCTGTCCATCAGTTGGCGCACACTGGTAACAGGTTTACTCGTCAAGGATTTCCTCAAGTCGTGATCAGCTGGGAGGCCGGCTTTGAAAGTAGTTATGGCCACAGCGTCATTCTTCCCTCCTATTTCGTTGAACATCTCCCAGTACCTATCCGAATAACTCTTGAGAGTCTCGCCCTCTCGCATAGACAAGGTCAACAAGGACCCCAGCGGCAAAGGAGTCCTGCTGCATGTAATAAAACGAGCACCAAAAGCCTGGGTCAGTGCTTTGAAAGATCCAATAGAGTTGGCCCTTAAGCCATTGAACCACCTCATCGCCGTCGGGCCCAAGCTCGACGGAAAAATCTTGCACATCAGGGCATCATCTCTGGAATGAATAGCCATCTTCTGGCTGTAATAGCTTACATGTTCCACCGGATCCGAATGGCCATCATACAGAGAGAACGTAGGTTGATTGAACCGCCGAGGATGGGTAGCATCATCTATGCTTCTTGTAAAGGGTGACCTGGAAATTTGACTCAAGGCTTTGTTCATGGCATCGTTTCCCACGCCCCTACTAGTTGGACTTTTGCGCCTACGCCTATGGCGACGCTCCTCCTCGTAGGAGAAAGTCTCCCTCTGCGGAGTTCTCGATCTCCGCCTGTAACTAGTTCCATCCGACTCCCCGGATGATAGTTCGGAGCGAGGTGGGGAACGCTCCCGTCGTGCATGACGTAACTCTCTCTTCAAGTCTGCAATTTCACGTTGCAGATCCCCATCATGCTTCACGTGGGAAACGTGACTCTTCCCGCGTGTACGGGTTCTCGTGGTGTGGGTAGTATGTATGCTCCCCTCCTGGACTTCCCTCCGTTCGGGACTTTTTCGAGGACCATCATGCTGAGAGCCCCTTGACTCCGCCTGATGCGGGCTGATATCACCCTGATGCAGCCCCGCTGCGGGGTGAGGCAGTTCCACTCCTTCCATCTAAAACGTTGTGTCGGAGGTTGTACAAGCTAATACAAGCTCTTCCCACAGACGGCGCCAATTGTAAGGACACGATTTGGTGACGAACCTAAACAGTATTGGGTTCGTACGTAAAAGGCCCAGACAACATGATTTGTAGAGCGTGGGTGTAAAGAGCTAGATTAACTGTGGTATCTACCTCCAAGATTTTCTCTCAAGCCCATACCATGTTTTCCTTTTCTTTTGTTGGTATAATCAACGTCTTTTCTTAAGTCCCTAGTGTTACTCTCTCTCACTTTCTTCTTCCTTCTTTCTCTTCAGTTTTATGTGTGTTCTCCTTTTTTTCTCGATCCCCTTCTTCATGTCCCTCTTTTAGTTTATATACTCCCCTTCGCGATCCATCTTCACCGAACACGTGTAGATTGTGTCCGTGGGATTTCTTTCTGTCCCATCTGGCGCCTCCTGGAACTTCCTATGGGCAGCTGTAAGGCTGCTTCCCTACTGCTCAGGTATCACCTCCACATTAATGCGGCCAGAGAGTTGGTTGAGAGGTCATTAATGCGGAGGCAGCTATAGTTTCAGATATTTGTTTGCCTTATCTCTTTCATCTTTAGTCGGCTACTCTACCCCTTGAGATGACCTACTTCTGAGATCTGATCGTGGTGATACCACGTCCTGATCGTCTTCGGACGCGATCGTCCTCGGACACATACTGCCGAGGAGCATGGCGTCCTCGGACGGGTGCACGACCTCGGATGGGCCACTGGCCCAACAATCCTCAACCAATTCTGAATCCTATGGGCCTATCAACCGAATGATCCCCACAATATATATATTATATAAAGCACACAAAATGTGCTAATGACTAATAAATGTGATTAGTAAGCTTCAACAATTCAACCTCCTAATAAATGTTTTTTTTTTTTTTTTTGGGTGAGCTCTATATAGTAAGATTTGTAACATTCCTAACACAACTCTACAATTTTGAGATATTTTTTATAATGGGATGGGCCTTTATTTTATAAAAGGATAAAAAAAAAGTAAAAAAAAAAATTGGAGGTCTTGAGCCACTACTGAATACTAGTAGTAAAATAACAATGCTACAAACACAACAATTTTCACAACAAAATTCACAATTACTTAGTTGATAGTTTTTATTAATTCTCCTATGAACTTATCATTGACATATATTACTCTATTATCTACCATTAATAACTTATCACAATAACTAATTTTATTGTGCGCAACCCATTTTGTTTCACATGCATCTTGGTTTTGTAAGAGCTCTCTATAGGACCACCAGAAAATCGTTCACAATCGGTACTATATATGCAACTACTCTTCGGTTGGAAGAAAATATTCTAGCGGGTTTCCCCATACATCCAAGCCAGCAGCCACCAACATACAATTTTGGATTTCAATGAAATCAAAATCAATCAGTACTACCTCGGTCAATTTTGGTTAAAAGTTATATCTACGTACCCCACGTTTTCTTTCTAAATTTGTATTTACTTCGTTTGTATTTTAAGGTAGGTGCATGTCTCTATCTCAATTACTTTTACTAATGAAAAATATGTGGATGAACTTACCAATATGATGCTTTTGATGACATTATCTGAATAGAATTCAGGTTCAGATTCTCTCAGAGAAAAAAGAGTTTCAATCAGTGTCCTCTTCTTTTCCACATGGGGTTTCTTTTGTTTCATCTCTTCTATCAAACGCCCCAATGCTCCATCCCTCATTTTCTGCATTCTAATCATATTCTTCTCCAACCCTTTGTAACCGACCCACTTTAAAATTGGAAAGAAATCACATATATTCACTGTCGAGCTTGCAAAGTAGCTATCTTTGAATTCTTTGAGAAGTTGCTTTCCCACATCCATGCATGCAAACTCCTCTCCAACACATGGCTTTCCAGCAACCATTCTCATCATTATATTGGACACCAAAAGCGTGGACAAGTACTTGAAGTCCACCTTTTGGGGTTCTATATTTGACACTTTAAGCATTTGGCGGAGAAGATAGTACACTTCTTCTTCTCTAATGATAGAAGACTTTTGGAGGCTGATATGAGAGAAGATTTCAATGGTAGCAACACGCCTGAGGTTTCTCCACAAATGACCATAGGGAGCCCAAACTGGAACTGTTGAGTTGTATGTTAAATGCTGCCCAGCCATGGTGCGGGGACGATTTGCAAATGTTATGTCATTCTTGGTGAAACATTCTTCAACAGCAGAAGGAGAAGATACAACGAGCATAGACCTAAAACCAAGTTTAAGAGAAAGGATTGGACCATACTGCGATGATAGGGTATGTAGTGCTTGGTGGAGTGGCTGTTTATTAAGGAGGTGGAGATGGCCGATTATTGGTAGAGAAAATGGACTTGGTGGTAGATTTTTGTTGCGATGGTTTAGAATTTTGACAATGAAAATAATGGAGAAGAGCAAAGCAAGGTATAAGTTTCTCATGGCAAAGCAGCAAACTCAAACTAGAGAGACAAAGGAGATAGAAATATTATTTTAATACTGAAGTGGGGTGGTCGAGCAGCTGTCATATTTATAGAAGGGAAAATACTACCACATATCCTATTACACAAAAGCTTGAAATTGAGAAGATTTTTTTTTTTTTAAGAAAGAACACTGTAATTTTATTTAAAGAGAGCGAAATCGGGCTTGAGTTATAAAAATTAGGTGTGGAAGAACAACCTTCATTTATACCGTGAACTCACTAGCATGTTTTATATGTCTAGCAATGTTGTAGGCTGAACTATTACCTTATCTTAGTACATGACCAAACTCAAAATTTGAAAAATTCTTAACTAACTCCTTTGCTTCATTAACTAAGAGTCCATAGTCCGTCAAGGATGGCCTCTCGTACAAAAGGGCATTAATGGTGTGATTTTTTGAGGACATTTCTACTGTCAACTTCATTGCTTCCTTCCAATACAAAACCAGTCTTCCCCACCTCTATGAAATTGAGAAGATTTTGTTCTCATATTTAATCAAATTTCATCCGACGAACCCAATCTAACAAAGAAAATTAAGTGTAAAGTACATAACATGTGGCATGCATTCATTATTTAATGACATTTCCTTTTCGACATGTGCCCTTATAATAGAGTTTACTGTATTTTTTATGAGACTCTTCTGTACGTACTTGTAGGCCCGTTCAAGAGTAGCATTAAAAATAGAGGATGTTGCACCATAACATTTTACATCACTTTTGTTATGTGATAAATTGAGAATATATAGTAGAAACATGGACTCATAGATTTTTTTTTTTTTTTTTCTATAATTTATAATTCACCATGTGATAAGTTATGGCAAAAACTATATAAATTTAGAATAATAGAGATGTTGACTTTTATAGATTTACTATTTTTTTGTTTTTTTTTCTGTCATTTACAATTCACCATGTGATAAGTTATGGCAAAAACTGTAGTATTAACATTTCTTTGGTAAATATATACAGAAGATTTTATACGAATTTAGTGTCCTTTGTTCTTTTGCTCTGTCAAGGATTTACTTGGTTGATGATCAGTATGAATAAAAGCGAATTGTTTTTGAAGTGTTGGGGGAGCTTGGTTTGCTCTTTTTGCCATGTGATTTGCAGCTTAGGGGAACGTCGGCAAAGGAAGGCTTGTCTTTGGGGGTTTGAGTTAACGAAATGAACGGTGATGATGTCCATGACCATGATACCGAAAAGAGATTATTTGTCCTATAATAACTCTATAAGCACAACAATTTTCTCAAAATATGTTAGAAAGTAGTTATTAGTAGATAATAATTAAATTGACATTAATTATAGACATTAAAGATAACTATTAATTGTTCTTTGTAGACGTATCATTTCTCTTTCACATATTACCGATATATGCATTATGCAATGAGCTCTCTCATAATAAGTGGTTCAAAATGAAAATAATGGATAGGAGTAATGAAAGGTAAATGTATAAGTTCTATTTGGTTGAGTGAAAATAGGAAGAATGAAAAAATTTTAATAATGAAAAAGTGGGTGGAAAAGTAAGGTTTTTCATTGTTGGGGTTTTTTTTTTTTTTTTTTTTTTTTTTGAGTGAGAGTTTCAACTTATGGCGTCCGTTCTTGATTATAGTTCTTTATCATCAGACCAAGACACCAATCAATTTTTGAAGTAGGCGGTGATTGAACTTCAAATCTCTTATTTAACCATCAGAGATTTTACTGGTTGAGATAACTGGAACCCACTTATTGTTGAGTTAATAATGGAAAAAATTGGAGAAAATACCTAGACTCACCAGATTATTTTCTCTTTAAATTGGAGAGAAAATTTGAGTGAAAATGGATAGTTGAGTCAAAATGACTCAATTGTCCGTCCACACCATTTTTTATTTATTTTTCCTGCCCGCCATCTATCATTTTTGTCTTCCAACCTCTTTTTAGTAATTTACACAAGAAACAATTTTCATCTTCTCATTTTTCTTTTGAACCAAACAAAGAAAATTTATATTTATTTTTTTATTATTCCACTTCTTCACCCTCCCAACCAAAACATATGGTGGAAAAGTAAAATCTTTTTTATCATTTTACTTTTCTATCCTTAAAATATTTTTCATCCTCCATTTTTTCCAACATCTCAATCACACATAGCCTAAGTTTTCCATGGAAAATCAACATATACGAGAGAGAGAGAGAGAGAGAGAGAGAGAGAGAGAGAGAGAGACCTAGTACTATAGTCAAGTTCTATCGATCCCTACACATAAAGAGGTACTATAGTCAAGTTCTATCGATCCCTACACATAAAGAGATTAGTTTTTGTTTTAATATTAACGCGGTGATAATTCATTAATAAATAAAGATAGCTAGTTAGAAAAGTAGCCAATTAACTTTCATTAAGTACTATATGTAATGGCTACATGAATAACTACATTCACATTAGTCTCTCACTTCTTGTGGAACCACACTCACATGAGCTGGTATCATACCTCTAGGGCCATTAACAGGTCTCACTTCCATTTACATCTGATTTGAGACTATAAAGACCTTATATCCCTTTATCATTGTGCATAATCGAAGCTTAATCTTGTGTGGAAACCTTTTCAACTTGATGAGGGAAAGCCACAAGATCAACTCTGAATAAATTTACTACAATAAAATTGATTATAATATTTTGTCAAGTTTTTGTCTAAAACTTAAATTTACAACAATTACAATACTATCACCTCTCTAGAAATTAATACAATTTTACATGATATATCCACTCTCAATACTTCCTAGCAAACCTCTAATTTCATAATAGGATCCTCTCAATTTCAAAAATTGTTCATTTTTTTTAATTTCATAATTCAGATTTTACTTTCTAAATCTAATTGTATACAAACTATCACGTCATTTATAATTTTAAATGACACCCGAGATCATGGCATTTGTTAGGATTGGGATATTACATAACATTAGTGAGATGATTTTGTGGATTGGATCATTGGATCATAGATCATAAGATTCTTCTCTCTCTCTCTCTCTCTCTCTCTCTCTCTATATATATATATATATATAATTTTTTTTAAACACCTATAATAATGACATATGCTGAAGAATTTTTTTTTTTTTTTTAAATATATCTTTCAGCAAAAATTATTCTAAATTCAATAACGAATTTTCTATTAATTTACCAAGTAAACAACAAATGAACATATAACAAAGGTATATACTTAGGTTGTTATTATTCTTTATTTATATTATTTAAACATTAATTATTATCTTATATGCATTCTATATAATAATATGTTACTATTATTTAGGTATTATTATACTAAATTGTATTATGTTAGCTGTAGGTATATTAGTATATATCCATTTATGTAACGTAGATTGGAAGTTAAAAATAACTTTCAAATGCTTAGGGCTTATGCTATTATCTTTCACTCTCTCTTTGTGCTGACCCTCTGACCCATTTAATATTTCGACTGCCCCAACTCCATCTCTACCCTACGTGCACAATTTGAGGTAATATATGTGACAAAGCAGTGTGTGTCCATAGACAGGTCACCTTCAGATTTCTACTGCAAATGCTCTCTCTCTCTCAATGTTGAGCAAACATATGTATCATTATTATGGGTTTTATATTTGATGTTGTGAGGTAGATCAATGGAAACTAAAAGAGAAAATCATCAGAAAGGCAAAAACAAGTCTGTACGCGATTCCACAGTCCCAACGAATAGATATATGATCAAGAACCGATCGATCCAGATCAATTTTAATCGTAATCCTAACAACCTATGCTACACTTTCAGATTTGTAAATTTAAGTTTAACCTCACAAACACGCAACATTTATTATGTTTTTCTCATGGATTGCTCTGGTGTCACACTCTCAGCCAATGCTTTTTCTTTTCTCACGTTGCGGCTCTCACGTATGGCCTACACCGCCCATGCACTGTTTTATTTGTACTTTATAAAGATAACCCATGCTGCCTACCTTCACTTCAACAAAACACGTTCTCCTGGTTCAACTACAACAAGAAACGTGATTTGCTGTGATGATCTACTTCAACTACAACAAGAAACGTGACTTTCTCACGTGTTTTACTTCAACTACAACATAAAAACGTGACTTGCTCACTGGTATGGATGGAGAGGGTATATGATGCAAGTGGCATGTAATCTCCCTCTCATATTTACTAATTAAGGATGGATCTCACACTAACGGGTTCATTCCATATGAGAGGGGCATTACTGTAACATAATATTATCCTTTTTTTTCATCTAAATCCAGTGACCCAACCCAATCCATTAGGTTAGTTAGGTTAGTTTCTATACATGCGATGGGTTGGGAAGAAACCCTCAACTCAACCTATGCACATCTTGAGCATGGTTATCCAATTTTGCCCCTCAAAAACATATTACTGCTAGTAACCGAAAAATGAGAACAATCCTAATTTCAACAGAAACATGATTCAAGACTACAAAACCACTCAAATTAGTATGACCAATTATCATGTGAAAGGAAAGAATATACCATTATCGTACTTTTGAAGTATTATATAATTACTCTTGAGAACATATGTTAGTCCTAGAAGGGCATGGACTACAATTGGCCTGAAAAGGCTTTGACAAAAGAAATCCAAAATTTGGTTCATGTCAGCCACTTCCTTCCCAACCCTTTCCCCAAACAAAATACTAAATGAGTGCAACCAATGCCAACGAAAGTTTCCACTTGGCCATGCCCGCACCTGGCATGGCCTCTGACAATTTTTAGACCCCTTAAACAATTGATTAAACCTAGGTAATTAGCCAAGTTGTTACTTAGTCCAATTAAACAAGTCTAGGTTATCACAATAATAAAGATCAAATCATGCAAAGTAGCGGAAAATAAATAACACACGATATGATCACCTAGGAAACCAAACCGGTAAAAACCTGGGGAGGATTTGACCTAGCTATTCTCAAGGTAAACTTGAATCCACTATCTTGAAATAATCGAAGTTCATACAAAAGGACTTACAAGCGCCCCCGCTTGACTTCCTAATACTACCAACCAATAGAACTTACTGACACGACCACGTGTAAGCTCCGAATCCACGGACTCCTTCTTTCTTGGATTCCCACCAGCTATAAGCACCCCCACTTGTGTATTCTTTAAGCTTTAATGGCAGCAACTGTTTTGATCATCAAGGTGTAGAGAATATCTCCTCCTTGAAAACCCTAAGTTTGTGTAAAGGAAAGCTCCTCTAGATCTCACAAGAGATTTACACAAACCGCAATATGAGCAACACTAAAACGTGGTTAGGGTTTGCCTTTTATACTTAAGACAAATAAGAAACCCTAAAAAACGTTTTAAAACAACTAGGGCTGAGTTGGAAAATTCTGCTAAAAAAGCGATCTGCCCGAGCTTCGATCGGTCTAGCCTAAGCTTCGATCGATCGAGCCAGGCTGAAAGCCACAGTGCTTTCTGCTTTACACTCGATTCCAACTTTACATTGACATACAACTTTGAGCTAGGTTTAAACACTTCTAAACACATTGTTTTTATCATGGTTTGCCAACAATACAAATTAGAGTTCTAAATACATAAAGTCCTACACTTTAGAACTTAACAAACTCCCCTTTGGCAATCCGTGACAAAACACAACTTAGAAACTTAAAGTTTACAAAATGAAAAGCCCTTTACAAAATAATGCTCATAAACAAAATTCAATCCTAACTACTATCCATCAGTTGCAAGTGTAGACAGCAGCTCAATTGAATCAACCTGTATATTTCCTGAAACACTAAACAAAATGCATAACCGCATGTGTGGAATACATAAAGTCCTACACTTTAGAACTTAACAAACTCCCCCTTTGGCAATCCGTGACAAAACACAACTTAGAAGCTCAAAGTTTACAAAATGAAAAGCCCTTTACAAAATAATGCTCATAAACAAAATTCAATCCTAACTACTATCCATCAGTTGCAAGTGTAGACAGCAGCTCAATTGAATCAACCTGTATATTTCCTGAAACACTAAACAAAATGCATAACCGCATGTGTGGAAATAATACAAGTAAATAAAATAACTTCTTGATTTCAAACAACACACAAATAAAGACATATATCAATGAATAACTCATAGATATAAATCAATAAGCAGTTTGAAACAAGAAATAAATAAAGTACCAACAAAAACATAAAACTCCCCCTAACATGAATATCCCATCAAAAACAATGTTAACTCAATGTTAACTCCCCCTAAACCGAACAAACAGGTCATTTATTTCTCCCCCTTTTTGTCACGTATTGACAAAGACTACCTAATCAGAAAGTAGACAGAAAACATATGCAACAGAGTAAGAGAAAATAGAGACAACTCCCCCTATGAAGAGTAACAACTCCCCCTTAGAACCACAAAGGTTAAAAAAAAATTTCTCCCCCTATAAAAATAGGAAAAACAAAACAAGTTTTGGGAAAAACAGTTTTGGGGAAAAATAAAGGGTTGGGCATAAAAAAACAAGTTTAAAAAAAACTAAGTTGAGGATACACATGAAGAAAAAATATTCTCTCTTTCAATAAAATGCAAACATGGCACTATGTGACCCATAAACAGTTGCATGAGTAGAGAAAATATTTGCACATTGATTATCCATCACATCTCTTAAGAAAATAATTTTCTACAATTCACACATAAAAATAGCATATACTAGAAAGTACATAACTCAAAAATTAATCAATCAATTTTTAAATCAAGTTGAGTACCCAATTTAGCAAAGTGTATGCATGTTATGTGTGAAAACAATGAGAGATATGACTTGCAAAACTGCAAGATGGATACAAAAACAATGCAATGCATGTAAATCCTAAACACAAATGATGCATGGAAAAATCAAATTTTTGAAAAAAACAGAGCAATTTAATGCAGAAACTCCTCAAAGCACAATATTTCATGAATGAAATGCATGAGTATGAAATTAAAAGTTTTCAAAAACACTTGAATTCAACTCAGATCTTCCAAAAACAAGTTTTTCAACCAATTGTCCTCAAAAACTCAAACATTAAGACATTTTGCATCAAAATCAAGGAACTTTAATCTTGGATGGTCACAACAAGATCACACACAATATAATGTACCAAGTTTAGTAAAGAGTAACTTGTGTAGTGTGTGCAACTAGCAAAAACTTGAGATACATGTAAGGTGATATGTGAATAGCAATCAATCACAAAATCTACAAAATTCATCACATAGAATTTAAAAGAGACTATCACCTAAAGAGTTACATCATATAACTCCCACATCTCCTAGATCATAAACTTGCAATCATGTAAGTTTCTTGAATTTATGCCTCATAATATACACACCAATTTTAATTATGTGATTTGGCATCAAGCCTAATAGTACACTCCAATTTTAAGTATTAAGTAATTAAACCGAGGCTTCACCTTATGTTCTTTTTGTGCATGTGCTACACTTTCTCGAGCACAAAATCTTATGATATGCACTAAGGTGTTCATGATTGGCTAGTGAATAGTGGTGAGATGATTATTTATGCCTTTCTCAAAAGGTTCAAGTCCGACAGTCAAAGACATGTGACTTCAAGATCAAGGCAGAGTTATCAAAAACTATAAACATCTCTCACACAACATGCACTACAAAGCTCAAACTAGTAAAGTGCAATACAAGAAACTCATCCAAGCTAAACAAGGTACATAAACTTGTTATGTAAAGATAATATGGCCAATCCTTGATTATAAATCCAAGATGTGAAATACAAAACACAAAATCTTTTTGGTTTTAAAAAATTTATGACCAAAAACAAAAAACACACATTATGCTAAACGAACAATGCAAATGCAATGCATGATAGTGCTTAACTAAACTATAAAGGGTACACAAACAAGAAATATCAATTTCTTAATTAACCCTTGAGTACATGTACAAACTAGTACATACTCATACAAAATCAAAAATAGCTTAGCACTTATATAACACATACTATTCAAGTTTCTCCACAATGTCAAGCATGTTCTAAATCAAGAGAAATATCATAATTCATGTAATTCTCAAGAAAAATAAAACAAGACTCAAAATAAAATATTTTTGTCTTTTTGAAAATTTTCAATGTTTTTGGATTTTTTTTTTTTTTATAAAAAAACAAAACAACAAAAACAAAACATGTCCACAAATAATTGAAAGAATTAAATCAGGGACAAGTCAGCAACACTCACCTTAGAGAATTTTTTCTCACCCATATAGCACGAGTCTTCGGCTTTGTAGGTGAAAATCCATGTGAAGCAGAGTGTATTTGAGGAATTACACCAATCTTCTGAGAAAAACTAAAATCCTGCAAATTCCTTTCACAAGCCAACAAGCTCAAATTTTTCGAAAGAATATGAAACAATTTATGTGGACTTATGGTAGGAGAAATATCATCACAAATCCTAGACTGAAACATAGAATGCTTAAATTTCAGTTTATGACAATTAGGACGAATGTGACCGGAGACACCACAAAAATGACAAACAGGAACAAATTTAGGAACATCAATATTCCTAACAACAAATCTAGTCTCAGATTTTGGTTTTTGCCTCAACAAAGAACAATTTGGTCTAATATGACCAACAACACCACAAAGATGACAAGTAGGCACAAAAACAGATTTATTATGCTTTCTAACAATAGGTTTAGGCTTAGGTTTAGAAACTTTAGCGTCAACATCAGAACTTTTACCTTTGTCTAACCTAGCAAAATAAGCTTTTTCTTTATTATTTCTCTTGAAAGGAGGGATATAAACTTTCTCAGTTTCAGGCTTAAGAGAAACAGAAACACTTCTGTTATCAACAGCAGACTTGGTACTAGTCAAATTTTCAATTTTAGCTTTAGATTCAACTAACTCTTGTTCCAAACTTTTCATCTTCTCATTTTGAGAGGAAATTTGATTTCTCAAAAATTCATTCTTTTTATTAGATTCATCTAATCTAACAATCAATTCCTCTTTTTCAAGATTAGCCAATTTTAACTATTCCTTGAATTTCTTAGCAATTTTCATAGATTTCAATAATTCCTTACGAAGAGTTTCACAGGCATCAATAAAATCAGCAGAAACATGAGCAGAAACATGATCAGAAAGACACTTCAAATTATCCATGACAACAGGGGTCAAGGATCAGCTCTTAGATCAAAAGATCTAAAACAAAAGAGCAACCCGCTCTGATACCACTTGTCAGTTTTTAGACCCCTTAAACAATTGATTAAACCTAGGTAATTAGCCAAGTTGTTACTTAGTCCAATTAAACAAGTCTAGGTTATCACAATAATAAAGATCAAATCATGCAAAGCAGCGGAAAATAAATAACACACGATATGATCACCGAGGAAACCAAACCGATAAAAACCTGAGGAGGATTTGACCTAGCTATCCTCAAGGTAAACTTGAATCCACTATCTTGAAAGAATCGAAGTTCATACAAAACGACTTACAAGCACCCCCGCTTGACTTCCTAATGCTACCAACCAGTAGAACTTACTGACACGACCACGTGTAAACTCCGAATCCACAGACTCCTTCTTTCTTGGATTCCCACCAGCTACAAGCACCCCCGCTTGTGTATTCTTTAAGCTTTAATGGCAGCAACTGTTTTGATCATTAAGGTGTAGAAAATATCTCCTCTTTGAAAACCCTAAGTTTGTGTAAAGGAAAGCTCCTCTAGATCTCACAAGAGATTTACACAAACCGCAATATGAGCAAAACTAAAACGTGGCTAGGGTTTGCTTTTTATACTTAAGACAAATAAGAAACCCTAAAAAACATTTTAAAACAACTAGGGCTGAGTTGAAAATTCTGCAGAAAAGCGATCTGCCCGAGCTTTGATCGGTCGAGCCTAAGCTTCGATCGATCGAGCCAGGCCGAAAGCCACAGTGCTTTCTGCTTTACACTCGATTCCAACTTTACATTGACATACAACTTTAAGCTAGCTTTAAACACTTCTAAACACATTGTTTTGATCATGGTTTGTCAACAATACAAATTAGAGTTCTAAATACATAAAGTCCTACACTTTAGAACCTAACAGCCTCCTCATTATGCCAAATGGAATGTCCCTTCTCTTTCTCCAATGGTTACTTCAAATCTCTTTGGTTTAAATCTATTGGGTTTCTCCCACAGCTTAGGATTCCTATGCATGAACCATGCATTCACCAACAAAATTGTCCTTCGTTGTATATGAAATTCCCCCACGATGTAATCTTCTGAGGGAAAATGTGGTAATAAAAATGGCTGTGGAGGATTTACCGATTTAGTACTCTCTCATTGATGACACAACAAAGAGGGGGAAGCTTTGCAAAAGCTGAGTCATTTAGCAAGCGCCCACGTCTTTTAACCTAGCTGTCAATGTCTGTTCTAACCTTCTGCAGTACCTCTGGATGATTTAGAAGAAGTGACATTGACCATTCCATGGTTGTTACTATTGTATCTATTCTTGCAATAAACATAGTTTGAAGCACACATATAATGCTCAAGTAAGGTTAGAATAAACTTTTAGGTAAAAGTTTGAGACATTCTTTATAGATCTAAATCTGTGTCAAGTATTACATTATTTATAATTTTAAATAATGTGGTAATTGATACATTGTAATAGACCAAATAATTAAAATATTAATGGTGAAATGGAAGCTTAGTATTTTAACTGAAATGGAGAAAATCATGTTCCACTTTGTTAATGTTACAAAATAGATACAATGGTGCAGATTGGATTCCGCGTTTCCTGCGTTTCTACGTCGCGTTTTTCCTTTTTTTTTTTTTTTTTTAGCCGTGAATGTTGACTTTTCTCTTGAACAGTGCACCTGTACACTGTTTACGGGACCCACAAACATCACTTTTCTATAACTTTTTCATTAAAAATAGGTCTCACGGTATTATTCACACATTTAAAAATTATTTTGTTACAGTATTTTTAATTTTCAGTTTTCAGTTGTATCCAAACAGACCCAATATAACACAAGAATCTTTAATGCGCGCATATAGATCCGGAATTAGAGTAGCTTTGCTTGAACATCATTATTTTGGAGACAGGAGGTCAGGTATAATTCAAATAAGAAAACAGGAGTAATAAGGTGTATATTAACTGGAATGGTCCTCCTCAAAAAAAAAAAAAAAAAAAAACTTGAATGGTGTGCTAGGTACTGAAAATTGCTATGTAATCTATCAAATTGATGAGTTAACTTTTAAAACACACAACAAAGTAGTAATTAAGAATTTAAGGTATCTGGTCAATGCCAATCAACATTAATCAAAGTCAATTGTTAACATTGATGTGGCTGCAAATGTGGCATCAATAATGTGATAGTTTGTGCTGATAACTTGATATGATGCTAACATGGTAGTCTAGGTTGACATAACACTACTAACGTGGCATGACAATAACTGTCCATCAAGAGAAATTGCTAGAGATTTTTTTTTTTTTTCCTTTTCTTTTAATTCATTTACAACAAGCAGATAACTGTAATTTGTATGGTATAAAAATATTTTTATGCTAAACTCTCTACCAAAATAAGTTAGAGCTATATAAACATTTATAAACCATTTAGGCTATAAATTATACATTTCCGAAGAATATACATTAGAAACTATATCTCCTTGTGAGATTAAAGTTGTCACCAATGACACATACAATTTAGTGCCATAACAAAATCCTCACCAGGATATGCAACCCTTCCGGCAAATATGGGTTTTTAAGACCCATGACCTACAATCCAAACTCCAAATGCCCTACCTCAAACGTTAACATAGACAATAATCACTACACAAGTAATAACTCAAAATTCACAAATCAAACCCTCAAATACAAATCTTTCTTATCAGAGCCAGCTCAACATCTTTCGGGACCTTAGGCGAAATTTTTAAATAAGGCATTTTTTATATTTAAATATTAATTAAATAATATTTATTGAATTTTTTTTATTTAAATCTATTAGACATTTATAAAGAGAAAATATTTATAGATAAATAAAACCCAAATTATAATTATAAATAATAATTTAACTAAAAATAAAATTTAAAGTATAGAATAATAAAACTTGGTTATTACAATTTTTCTAAAGCCGTGACTATTTTATATTTTAAAGTTTAAATTTGCACAAATAAAATTAATTTATTACATGGTTCAATAAAGTAGTATCAATATAATACAAATGAGTTGATATGATAGATATCAAATTATTAATTAGTATGATAATTTATAATAATCGATAAAGTAAAATTTTGCATAAAAAATGAGGTAAAAGATACAGTGGGTGCGTGCATATACTTGAGTGTGAGTGTGGGTGTGGGTGGGTTAGTGTGTGGTGGATGTGTGGCATGTATGGGCCAGCTGTGAAGTGTAAACAATGTACTATGGGCTTATGGCCAATGGCTTGTCAGAATCAACATGTGCAGGTGTGCACTGTGTTGAGTGCAATGTTGTGGGCAGTGGGCCATGCAAGAGAGCAAGAATAGCTTGTTGTCCTATGAGGCTATCAAGCAAGCATATTAAAAATATATATATTTAAATATTTAAATTGAATAAAAAGCAAACTTTTCAATGTTAAATATCGAAAACAATAGAGAAGGAGAGAGGGGTTATCTCTGCTATGCCCACACCGCCCATCTTCAATCTTGAATTTACTATGAAGGACAATGAGCAAAGAATGATTTCAAGCTATTAGCCTATTACAAAAAATGACTAAGCTTATAGATAAAGATCAAGAATCTAGATGAAGAAAAGAAAGGTAAGAATATAGATGAAGAGGGAGAGAAATAGAGAGATAAGAGATTTTTCCTTTTGTTTTAGAAATTTATAATCTCTATTTTAGCATATTTCAAGACAATTACGTTGTATTATTAATGAATTTGTCTGGTATTAATTTTGATTTTAGCATTTTTTAAGAATGAGTTAATGAATTAGTCTCTTAAAATTTAATTTTGTTAGTTGAAGTTTGACTATTTTTATTTTTTTCCTTTTTTAATCTTCTACATTTTAGGATACAATGGAGCCTGTAAGGACTCGATTTGTAACGACCCCAAAATGATATTGGGTTCGCACGTTAAGGGCCCAAACAATATAATTTGTAGAGCGTGGGCTTGGAAGGCTAAGTCTTGATCGTCGGACGGTGGATAATCATGGTACTCATAGTGGACACATAGAGGTGAGCTAAGGTTATCTGTGGATCTTGCCCATAAAGCTTAATGTTCCTATACTTCCTTTCCCTATTTTGGGTCTCTGGTTTCCGGCCTCTTTTTGGCGCATAAGCCTTCACATTATATAGCTCTTCTCGGTTGATCCTGACCCTCCATCTGTTGATCAGGCAGATACCTACTCGAGTACCTGTCCCATCAGCCGCCTCCTCCCACTCTCTGTGAGTTGCAATAACCGAAGCCACACTGTTCAGGAGTCTTTTCCCATTAATATGGCTAGGACGTTTGTGGGCGTATTTAATGCGAAGGTGACGTCTTTACCTTGAACCACCCCCACTCCATACCCCCATATGTGTCTCATTCTACTCGCCTCTTCTTCTGGGGGCGCTTTGGAGGCGGCCTTTGACGACATGTCGCTCTTCCCTTTGAAGTCTTGGGATGCCGAGAACAGGATCATCCTCGGCTGCATCTCTAGGCTATTTGGTCTTTCACCACTTGTCCTCGGCAACTACTCTCCCCAGCACGGGCCCTGAGTCCTAATGGAAAATGGGTCGGGTCATAAGTTCTCTGGCCCCACAATAGCCCCTCAAAATCTTGCTGTCCGGATCCTCGGCCGGATAGGAAGGTTTTGATGACATCAGGCCTTTGTCAAAACTTGTCAATCCTTGTCACCTATCGGTTCCTGAGACTCTTCGTCTGCCCGAGACACGTTCCTGGAGCCTTTGGAGATTTCCTTGCCTTTATGGGCGGGAAAATTCGTGCAGTTACTTTCGATGGGAGGTATAAATGATTTTTGAAACTGATTTGTCTCTTCACTTTTGCACTTAAGAGTTCTAGCGCATATATCCTGGGTTCATCCAAACTTTCATCCAAATTCAAGTCTATCTCCAGCACAAAAAGCCTGTCCGAGGTACCTTTCCTCTTTTCTGTAAGTTCTCTGCCTTCACTAACTCATGTTTTTCCTTTTCTAGGTTTATTTTTCTCTTGTTCCTCTCCTTCTCCCGTCATCCACTGAGTTTGTTTAGTAACTCTTAGAAATGGTTAAGTTGAGATTGAGAAAATTGGTTGATACTGAAGAGGCGATGGAAAAGTTCATCGCAGATTATAGGATTCCCCCCAACGTGAGTTTGAGGCACTGTAAGATGGGGGAGTGGCATCTTTTGAAAAGGACGAGCGAGGTGGTAATTCCCATTCTCGCCTTCGTAAAGGGGGGTATGAGAATCCCCATGGGACCGGTAATGAAGAGTTACCTTAGGCATTTCCGATTAGCTCCCACCCAATGCGCTGCCAATATGTTTAGGATTCTAAGCTGTGTGGATGCCTTAAACGAAAAAATAAGGCTAAGACTAACCCATCATGACGTAAATTGGTGCTACAATCTCCAAAATTTGAAGGGCAAATCCTACTACATGAAGACGAGAGACGATAGGGTTCGTCTAATCCAGTGCCTCCCCGACTCCAACAAGGGGTTGAATAAGGACTTTCTTATCGTATCCGGGGAATGGCATGATGGCCTTCCATGCCCGATGGTGGAGGGAGAACCAGGTGGGGTATAGAGAGCAAACGGGTGCCAATCATTTGCGCCATTTTAATTTGGTGTGGTTCGGTTACTAACCATGTACATGCTTCTTTTTGCAGATCCAAACGCCTTTCACCGACACTTTCATTTGGTTAACCGGGTCGATTTGGAAACTGTTCTTCAAGCGGCAGTTTTTGTAAATGATGAGGATGGTCAAGTCAGAGCCGCTCACAAAATCTTAGGGTACGCTCCCCTTCAGAAGTCATTTGCCGACCCAAAGCACGTGATCAGCGCTAACCGTCCTCAACTTCTGAAAATTACCGTAGTCAAACAAGGGTTTTTGATCTTCGAAGGATCTCCTATCCCAGAGGGCATCCCATTGGTGGGCTCTTCGTCGTCTCATCAAACAGCGGAGGACGAAGGTAATTTGGGTCTGTCCGAGGAGGGTTTTGGAGCATTTGACCAAGCCGACCCATCCGAAGATCCTCCTAGTGATCTAGGTGACCCAAACTTATCCGAAGCGGAACTGTTATCAGTGGGAATATCCTCCCGAGCCAAGATGGGTCTCAAGAGAAAGCCCCCGACCAGCTTGTTCGACCTCATCGAGGGTCAGCCGGGGAAGGGTGCACAGGGAAAACCGCAATCCAATACTCCGTCTCCACCACCTCTACCCTAGCCCGTCCAGACTAGGTCCTCCTCTACTAAGTCGCAGCCACAATCTCCCCACCCTAAACTTCCTGCTCCTCCTCAATCAACTCTGCCTCCTCAGCCGAAACCCGCTGACTCAAAGAGAAAGAGGAGTCCCAAGGGGAAGGAACCCACGGATAGGGGAAAATCCCAATCCTCTTAGAAGGGGGATGAAGCCCCGCGAGCTCCAAAACAGTTAAAGATTGGGCACCAAAGTAAGGGGAAAGGGATCGAAGCCCAATCCGCGCCGAGTACTTGGCTTCCCGCCCCAATGCTCCACAGGAAGCCATTGTTGGAGAACACATCCATGAGGGACCTTGGAGACGGCGATGGCGGTTATGTGGCCGACACGTTAGGGAGGATCATGCTACTTCCTACTGATGTGGAGGAATTGAATAATATGAAGATACAAGAGGTTTTCCTTAGCACGAAGAGGTACCTGGGTATGGTAAGACTCTTGAAACCTAAGACTCTATCAATTCTTGTTCCCGGATTTTCATTCACGATATACTTGTCTCAATTAGCAAGCTATCCAGGCCACCTATAGGATGGAGGAAGAAGTTAAGGGGTAAAGTAAGATCGTCGAGGTTGAGCGCACCAAACGCATAGATGCTGCGCGGACCCTCAAAGCTTCCGAGGCTGACCTCACGAAGGCTAGGGAGGACTTAAGGGAGGCTGCCTGAGACAGGGATAGTGCCTTCGCAGGTTTAACTGGTGCCCAAAAACAGGCCGAGGAACAGACAAAGCACCTACTTGCTGCCGATGATCAATTGCAGATTGCTAAGAAGCAGATCAGCGATTTGAAAAAGCAACTGATCGAGGCAAATAATGCTAAGGGCGTGGCGGAATTTGCCAAGGACAAAGCCGTGAGGGCCAAGCAGGAGGCTGAGTTTGCCAGAAATGAGGCCGAAATGGCTAGGGACAAGGCCGAGGAGGAGGGTTACGAGACGGGGATGGCTGAAACCCAGGCCTCCCTTAAAGCTCAAATTCCTGAAGTATGCAAACTATACTGCTCCCAGGTTTGGGAAGAGACCTTAAAACGAGCTGGGGTGGAAGCTTTGTCTAACTTGTGGAAGGCGGAGAGCATATTTTATCCTCCCGCCATCCGTGAGCTAGCCTCCACCAGCTCCGAGGCTATGAGCGATCCACACGAGGCAGGGGCTGCTCAGTCAGAAGCTGCACAGATCATCGTCCCTCCTGGCAAGTCAACTGAAGGAGGAGAGTCTCATGCTGCGATAGAAGCACCTGGAGGTCTGAATCCCGAAATACCTCAGGAGGTCGCCCCGTCTACAGTCAGTGCCTAGATCTCCTGTGCTGAGAAGCCAGCCATCTTTGTTCAGCCCCTTCAGGCCATTCCCCTTACTGATGTCCCCTAGGGCACCGAGGCTGATTCTGCCAAGCCTTCCCAAGAAGGGGGTGCTTCCTAGGGCTCCGAGGCTAATCCCGATCAGCCTTCCCAGGATGTGGCCCAAACGAAATCGAAGAAGTAAAAAGCCCTGGCCAACCTTTGTATTTGTTTCTAGTTTAATTATTTAAATAGTTTCCCTTTTGTTTTGAAAACTTTATAGTTTGCTTGCAGTTGAACTTATTGACCAAATATATGAAATTCTTTTCTTTCTTTTTCCTTTAAATTACATGTTAGTTGCCCTTGTTGATACTTACTATTGTTGCGGATCTCCTGATTTTTGAACTAGTTATCTTAACACATATGAATGGTTGTGCATATGATATATTTGGGATCATATCCAGGAATTCTAACTTACCCGAGCCCATAGGGCGTTGAACTTGTGTCTGGACATACTTCTGGGGAGATATAGGCATCATCCGAGATGTCATGTGTATTATTAGGCCGAGCCTGGTATCTAGATTTCCTTTAAGTAGTTGGTTTCCTCATAGGTTTGAGTCCGAGGACCAAGCAATATCTTGGTTTTATCCAAAATTTAGATTTCTTTTAAGTAGTTGGTTTCCCCGTTGGTTTGAGTCCGAGGACCATACAATACCTTGGTTCTGTTCAAAACTTAGAATTTTCTTTAAGTAGTTGGTTTCCCCATAGGTTTGAGTCCGAGGACCATACAATACCTTGGTTTTATCCAAAACTTAGAATTTTCTTTAAGTAGTTGGTTTTCCCATTGGTTTGAGTCCGAGGACCATACAATACCTTAGTTCTATCCAAAACTTAGATTTCTTTTAAGTAGTTGGTTTCCTTATAGGTTTGAGTCTGAGGACCATGCAATACCTTGGTTCTGTCCAAAACTTAGATTTCTTTTAAGTAGTTGGTTTCCCCATAGGTTTGAGTCCGAGGACCATACAATACCTTGGCTCTGTCCAAAACTTAGAATTTTCCTTAAGTAGTTGGTTTCCCCATAGGTTTGAGTTCGAGGACCATGCAATACCTTGGTTCTGTCCAAAACTTAGATATTTTCCTTAAGTAGTTGGTTTCCCCATAAGTTTGAGTTCGAGGACCATGCAATACCTTGGTTCTGTCCAAAACTTAGATATTTTTCTTAAGTAGTTGGTTTCCCCATAGGTTTGAGTCCGAGGACCATGCAATACCTTGGTTCTGTCCAAAACTTAGATATTTTCCTTAAGTAGTTGGTTTCCCCATAGGTTTGAGTCCGAGGACCATGCAATACCTTGGTTCTGTCCAAAACTTAGATATTTTCCTTAAGTTCGGGGGGATTAGCCCCTCGGCCAAGGTGTGGGACGTTGATCTGACGTTGGAAGCCCCTAGAACCGTCCGCGCTACTGACGCTTCGAAGCGTAGCCCCTAACAACGGGCTGCTGGAAGTGATGGAGGGACTTTCTTGATCCACCGCCTGTGCCAACGCACAAGCCTTTCCCACAGATAGTGCCAATTGTAAGGACTCGATTTGTAACGACCCCAAAATGATATTGGGTTCGCACGTTAAGGGCCCAAACAATATAATTTGTAGAGCGTGGGCTTGGAAGGCTAGGCCTTAGTCGCTGGACAGTGGATAATTATGGTACTCATAGTGGACACATAGAGATGAGTTAAGGTTATCCATGGATCTTGCCCATAAAGCTTAATGTTCCTATACTTCCTTTCCCTATTTTAGGTCTCTAGTTTCCAGCCTCTTTTTGGCGCATAAGCCTTCACATTATATAGCCCTTCTCGGTTGATCCTGACCCTCCATCTGTTGATCAGACAGGTATCTACTCGAGTACCTGTCCCATCAGCCGCCTCCCCCCACTCTCTGTGAGTTGCAATAACCGAAACCACACTGTTCATGAGTCTTTTCTCATTAATATGGCTAGGACGTTTGTGGGCGCATTCAATGCGAAGGTGACGTCTTTACCTTGAACCACCCCCACTCCGTACCCCCATGTGTGTCCAATTCTACTCGCCTCTTCTTCTGGGGGCGCTTTGGAGGCGGCCTTTGACGACATGTCGCTCTTCCCTTTGAAGTCTTGGGATGCCGAGGACAGGATCATCCTCGGCTACATCTCTAGGCTATTTGGTCTTTCACCACTTGTCCTCGGCAACTACTCTCCTCGGCATGGGCCCTGGGTCCTAATGGAAAGTGGGCCAGGTCATAAGTTCTCTGGCCCCACAGAGCCTTTTTAATGCATTTTATTGACCAATAAAAATATTTAATTTTTTTGTAATTAAAATATATAGATAAATATATTATATATATAATTTTTTTTTTTTTTTTTTTTTACAAGTGGGGGCTTCTTTTATTTAGGGGGCTTAGGCGATTGCATCAATTACATCTATTGTTCAGCTAGCCCTAATTCTTATTCAAGTCTCTCAAGAGCGTAGCACTCACAATTATTTCTAACAAAGGGAGTCTTTAGCA
Organism: Quercus lobata; assembly: GCF_001633185.2. NCBI lineage: Eukaryota > Viridiplantae > Streptophyta > Magnoliopsida > Fagales > Fagaceae > Quercus > Quercus lobata. The sequence continues at coordinate 22,897,957 of NC_044906.1, read as the reverse complement.
TTAGTACTCACAATCATTGTCAATTCTCTCCTCTAATTTTTTTTTTTTTTTTTTTGGTGGGGTGTTACATTCGGTCCTAAAAGTGTACAAGAATGTGTTAGGCCATGAAAGGATCACTTCGGGCTTGATAAGTTACCTTTCTCCAATTAAGTCCATCCAAACTTCACAATACCAAACCAAGCTACTAGTAGCACAAAAACCTCCGAGAAATCATGTAAGCAAAAATGGACATAACTTCTTTTAAGATAAGATCATGATATGTTAGAAAACATTTTTTTTTTCCGGGCTCTGCTAAAGGTGAGTATCAATAAGGCATGATCTTGACTTGCCCAGAAACACGCACGCTATTCTAAGGGTAATGTCATATCGATTAATGTCCAAGATTAGTGGAAAACGGAATATTATTGCTGGAGCAAAGGGACGAAACCATGGCCATGGTTGTATTGTAGGCATTGGCGGAGCTAGAATTTTAATTTTAGGGTGGCAAAATTAAATATAAAGGTACATGTAAATTATATTTTGTTCTCATATTTTTTTCAATTTTTTTCCATGCCTAATGTAAGAGTTGAAATTTAATAATCACTGTTATGCTTAAGGTATTCTAAATTTTAAGGTGATTATAAGTTTAAGTAAATATTTTAAACAAGTAAAACACATAAACATGAATGAAAAAAGCTATATTAACAGAGAAGTTTTCATGCTAAATTTGTATGAGGGAACAAAAAATGGTGATCCAACTTTTTAAAATCTCTTATTTATTTTGCTACCTTTACTTACAGCTTGCTTATGATTGCTATATCATAAAGGAAAGAAGCAATTTTGACTTAATAACGTTAGAAATATTATTAAAAAAATAAAAGAATACATCTAGGTGTACAATACAAAGAATAGTAGAGATGATATCTAATGTGTGGTAACAAATCAACACAGTAGAGATAATAACTGATGCATGGCAACAAATGCATAACTGAGTTTGATGTGAGGCTTGGGGGGAGGGGTCGAGGAGGGGCAATTTGTTGCCACACATTAGTTATTATCTCTACTATTTTTTGTATTGTGACAACAAATGCATAACTGAATTTGATGTGGGGCTTTGGGGTTGTTGGGGGGGGTGGGAATTGCCCCTCCTCTACCCCCTAGCTTCGCCCCTGAATTTGTAGGGACCAATAGTTTGGATTTTTTCAAGAGGTAACCACAAGAGAGGAAGATCTTGTCTGCAAATAGAGAGGTGGATAAGAGATAAGCGTGGTTCTTTCACATCCATGTCATAAGAGAAAATCTTATCAACAACCAGAAAGTCTTTATCAATCATGAATCATGATGCATGTTTCATGGCCGATGGGTTCGATTAATATCCCTGCAATGCATTGAATAATGAATGAAACGTACCCCACCACCACAACCACCGAGCCAATCATACACAACCATCTCCTGCAAATATGCAAAGCATTTTTTTTTTATTAAAATAAAAAAGGAATATCTGTTAAAAGCGGCATAATGCACTAGTGAAAGAGGAATTAAGCGCATCCCATTTTATTTGAAAGTAACAAAAGCATTTCCTGCAAATATACATAGAATTTTTTTATATTAAAATAAAATAGGAAGAAGAAGAAGAGGAAACTAGAAAGGGTCCATCAAAAAGGCATATATGTTAAAAGCTGCATAATACACTAGTGAAAGAGGAAATACACTAGTGAAAGTGGAATCAATCGTGTCCCATTTTATTTGAAAGTAACAAAAGCATCTCCTGTAAATTTGCAAAGCATTTTTTTTTCATATTAAAATAAAAAAGAAAGAAGAAGAAGAAGAAGAAACTAGAAAGCGTCCATCAAAAAGGAATATATGTTAACAGCTACATAATGCACTAGTGAAAGAGGAATCAGGCACATCCCATTTCATTTGAAAATAATAAAAACTAATAAATAAATACCTCTTTAATTAAATGTTATACAATTTTCCAAAGAAAAAAAAAAATAGATCGATTGCAATAAAAATTCCAACCTTAATTAATGCACTTTGACACTCGTTACCTGGACCTATATAAAATAGGGTGTTTTATATTATCCGTCTCCAAATTGTTGCTACATGTATCTTCTTTCCACATATAGAAAATAATAAAAATTTTGTATATTTTTTCATAAAAATGAAATAAATAAATAAAAAACATTCAAAAATAAAAGTTAAATATTATATAAAATCTTTGAGATTACAATCTCATAATTAATTCCCTCCAAAAATGGCCGTATCATGAGTGGGCGGAAGAGAAAATGAAGAAAGAGAGCAAAAACCTAAATTTTACACCCTAGTTTTGTCCCATCCATCTATTATTCATAGGAGAGTTTTATTACAATCTCAATAAATTCAATCCACAAACACAAGGGAGGTGGGGGGAGATGGGAACAAAAGAAAGGAAGTTTATCACCATGAATAACATAGAATATTAATCACAGTTGAGAGAGGATGTTAGTCATGGAATGGCATGGACTGCAAATAGCCTCCAAAGGCTCAGCCTTCGACAGAAGAAATCCTAAACTTGGGTTCATGTCCACCATCTCCTTCCCAACCCTTTCCCAATCAAAACACTGAATGAGTGCACCCAATGCCAATGATAGTACCCGCAAGCCCATGCTAGAACCAGGGCATACCCTCCTCATCATGCCAAATGGAATATATTTGAACCCTTCTCTTTCCTCATCGATAGCTTCAAATCTCTCTAGCTTGAACCTAGTGGGTTCCTCCCACAGCTTGGGATTCCTATGCATGAACCATGCATTCACCAACAAAATTGTCCCTCGTGGTACATGAAATCCCCCCACAGTGCAATCTTTTGAGGAAAAATGTGGTAATAAAAGTGGTTGTGGAGGATACAGTCTAAGTGTCTCATTGATGACACAACGAAGATAGGGAAGTTTGGCAAAATCTGAGTCATCAAGCAAGCGCCCACTTCCAACCTGGTTATCAATCTCTACTTTAACCTTCTGCAATACCTCTGGATGATTAAGAAGAAGTGACATTGCCCATTCCATGGTCGTTGCTGTTGTATCCGTTCCCGCAACAAACATAGTCTGAAGCACATATATAACACTCAAGTAATGTTAGAATAAATTTTGAAAGAAAAGTTTGAAACACTTCTTACCAATCTGAAGGTGTATCTAGTTCTACATTATTTAAATTTTCAAATATAATGTGACAATGTGTAAACGATTAAATTAAGAAAATAAAATCTTACCCCTAAAATGGATTGCTTTATTAAGCTTTATAAAGAAAGTTATCCCATTTCAATAAAAGCAAAGCTACATACACAACAAAATATCATAACATTTTTAAATTAGTCTACCATCTCAAACATGGGTCCACCACAATAATTAGAATAATATTACAGTCACAAATTATTTTACAACATTTTTACAAATTATTGATGTGACAAATTTTTATTAGTTCTAATATGAGTCCACCACTAACATCGCATTTATGTTTACCAATAATTATTTGAAAATTACTACTGTAAGGACTCAATTTGTAACGACCCAAAATGATACTGGGTTCGCACGTAAAAAGACTCAAACAATATCATTTGTAGAGCGTGGGTTTGAAAGGCTAGGCCTTGGTCACCGGACGGTGGTTAGTCGTGGTATTCATACAGAATTAAACCGTGTTCGCTCGAGGAGTCTTTCTCCTTGAGGCGGTCTGGGAGACTCTGGTTCTTGGCCTTTTTTCCCAGTCCCCCTTTTCTTGGCGCATCAACCTTTACATTATATAGCCATTCTTGGTTGATCCTAGCCCTCCACTTGTTGATCAGGCAGGTGCCTACTTAAGTACCCATACTATCAGCTGCCTCCCCTTACTTTTTGTTAGTTGCGATGACCGAAGTCACCTTGTTCAAGCGTCTTTTCTCATTAATATGATTAGGACGTTTGCGGGCGCATTTAATGCGGAGGGGACGTATTTACCTTGAACCAGTTCCGCACCGTACCCCCCACGTGGGTCCCATTCTACTCGCCTATTTTTCAGGGGGCTTTTTGGGGGCAGCCTTCAATGAGATGTTGCTCTTCCCTTTGAAGTCTTGGAATGCCGAGGACAGTGTCATTTTCGGCTGTGCCCCCAGGCATTTCGGCCTTTCCCTATTCGTCCTCGGCAAATACCTTCCTCGGCACGGGCCCTGGGCCCTAATAGAGCGTGGACCGGATCATAAGTTCTCTGGCCCCACAACTACAGTTACAAACTATTTTACAATATTTTTACAAATTATTGATATGACAAATTCTTATTAATTCTAATATGGGTCCACCACTAACATCACATTTATGTTTACCAATAATTATTTGAAAATTATTAAAGCCACATCAGCAGTTTGTAAAAATATTGTAAATTGGTTTGTGTCTGTAACATTACTCCAATAATTAATTAAAATTTTCTAATTACCCATGCATGAAGTAGTTGACTAATTTAGGTGAATATTGTAAAATTGTTGAGAATTTTTGTTGTGTCATTAATTAGAATAACTGGCTGCAATTTTATCTTAAGTGTATGTGTATAGAAACCTTCCCCCCTACTTGTTTTACAATACTTTCACTAAATAAACAATCAACAATGACATCAACCAAACATAGATCTTTTTGGCCTTGGATATATATTGTACCCATACTAGTTATCGTTCTACTAAAACATCTAAATAATTATTTTGATTCATGTTAAAGTTTATATTAAATATTATAAATTTAAATATGAATTCAATATCAAATTGTTTAAAATTTTAAATAATATAACATTAGTACTGTTTCAACTTTTAAAACGTCATACTATAGGTCTGTTTGAATACCGCTTATTTTATTGAAACTGAAAATTTATTACTGAAAGTATTATAGATAAAGGTAAAATTGTTAACTAATTTAGGTGTATATTGTAAAATTGTTGAGAATTTTTGTTGTGTCCTTAATTAGAATAATTGACTGCAATTTTATCTTAAGTGTGTGTGTGTATAGAAACCTTCCCCCCTACTTGTTTTACAATACTTTCACTAAATAAAAAATCAACAATGACATCCAAATGCATTATAAGTTTCATTTAATAAAAATTTGGAAAGTTTAAGTTTTATTTAGAGGATAATTAATGTTAAATAATGAATTAATGGGAAAAATGAAGAAGAATGAACCAAACATAGATCTTTTTGGCCTTGGATATATATTGTACCCATACTAGTTATCGTTCTACTAAAACATCTAAATAATTATTTTGATTCATGTTAAAGTTTATATTAAATATTATAAATTTAAATATGTATTCAATATCAAATTGTTTAAAATTTTAAATAATATAACATTAGTACTGTTTCAACTTTTAAAACGTCATACTATAGGTCTGTTTGGATACCGCTTATTTTATTGAAACTGAAAATTTATTACTGAAAGTACTATAGATAAAGGTAAAAGTTAGTTGAAATAGTACAGTGAGACTCATGAATAGTACCAAAAAGTACAGTAGAACTTACAAATAGTAGCAAAAATAAGCTGAATAGTGAAATAATTTTCATTTATAATTTGTATCCAAACAGAGGCTATTTATTAAAAATAAAATACTTTTAAAAGACAAAACAAAATAGTACTAAACTACTAATTAGTATATTTATTTATTACATTATTGATATGCATATCAATAATATAATAAATAAAAATACTAATTAGTAGTTTAGAACTATAATATAATTTATTACATTATTGATATGCATATCAATAATATAATAAATAAATATACTAATTAGTAGTTTAGAACTATAATATAATAAATAAAATGTTTTCCTATTAACTTACCAATAGGATGCTTTTGATGACATTATCTGAATAGAACTCAGGTTCTGATTCCCGGAGATGCACCAGAGTTTCAATCAGTGTTCCCTTTGTTTCCACATCCACAATGGTGGCGTTATTCAAAGAACTGGTTTTCTTTTGCTTTATCTCGTCTATCAAATGCCCTAATACTTCATCTCTCTTCCTCTGCAACCTTATCATATCCTTCTCCAACCCTTTGTAACCAATCCACCTTAAAACTGGAAAGAAATCACACATATTCATTGCCAAATCTGCAAAGAAATTCTCCTTGAAATCTTTGAGAAGTTCTTTGCCCACATCCATGCTTTCAACCTCTTTTCCAACGCATGGCTTGCCAGTAACTATCCTCATTATTATATTGGACACCAAAAGTGAGAACAAATACCTCAACTCCACCTTTTGGGGTTCTATGTTTGAAACTTTATATAGTTGGCCGAGAAGAGAGTGAACTTCTTCTTCTCTAATGATAGAAGACTTTTGAAGGCTGATATGAGAGAACACCTCAACAGAAGCAAAACGTCGAATGTTTCTCCACAAGTTGCCATATGGAGCCCAAACTGGAGCTGTTGAGTTGTAAGTAAAATGCTTCCCAGCCATGGTGGGGGGTCGATTTGCAAAAACTATGTCATTCTTGGTTAAGCACTCTTCAACAATGGAAGGAGAAGATACAACGAGGATAGGCCTTGAACCAAATTTAAGATAAAGGATTGGACCGTATTGTAAGGTTAAGGTCTCCACCGTTTTATAGAGTGGTGGTTTGAGAAGGTGGAGGTGGCCGATTATTGGTAGAGAATATGGACTTGGGGGTAAATTTTTGTTACGGTTGTTTGAAAGTTTGATAATAATGAAAATGATAGAGAGGAGCAAAGCAAGGTAGCAATATAAGTTTTCCATGGCGAAAGCAGCAAAGTAGCTCACGAGTGAGAGTTTGCCAAGAGGGAAAGAAATATATAATGTCGACTCACATGATTAAATGATGTTTAACCAATCATTAAAATAATAATAAAATTATAAATTAAAATTATAAAAAATAAAATAAAAAATAAAAAAAGTATACCCTATTACACACATTATTCTTACACACACATGGAATACACAAATTCAGTACATTTCAAGCAAGTATAAGAATGAGTATAATATGGTGTGTGTACTATTATTTTCCCTTATAAATAATGTGGTGTCCTTGTAAATTTTTTTGAAATAATACTTTTAGTAATTTTAACATTTTCATTGTCGTAGACCCTATTACACACCGCTGGTTTTCATTGCTAAGACCCATTTACGGGCCTAATTTCCACCACATCCACTGGATGAGCAAGAAAATTTATTCCCATTTACTTTAAAATTTAAAACATATTCTCAAAACTAATTATTTTTTGTCTTAAAAGTCTAAAGAGGCACCTCCGTGCACGTGCAAATACCGCTTTTAGTCAGTAAATTAACTTGTCTGATGAGGTTCGAATATGTTTCTTTTATAATTGATGTCAATAAAAGTGATGAAATAATTGTGTGAGTTCCTGTAAGGGTCTGGATTAGGTCAAGTGCACTAGATCCAGTCAAATTGTAACACGTATCCAAAAATGAACATGTGTCACTATCTTAACGGATCCAGTGCCATTGGACACTGAACCCAAACTGCTCCCTTCCTATGAAACATGTGGAAAATTGGTATCTTTTACACTCAAACTCACCGATATATACACATATAGAAGAGAGATACACTTGATTATCAAAGTAAAATAGAATGGCAAAGGAATTGAAGAGGAAAGAACTTTTTTTGTATTCTTATTTTTCCTCTTCACCTTGGCTTGAAATGGAAGAAAATATGGATATCTTACACTGTTACGCCATATATACTATCTTAATTTCTATGGTAACCTAATCGTTTCTCTTTTGCTATGAAAACATTTGTTTATACTAATAGGATTTTATTAACTTGTGTCCTTAGGGCATACATTAATCAGACCCATACTAATATAAAAGTGGAGGGATGGGTATAGAAGTACAGGTACTATAACTTTGTGGAAGTTTGCTGGTGACCTACCATGTAGTCTTAATTTTGTTTTGCTTACCAACTTCTGGCATTGCTAATATTTTTACTACCCCGGCTAATAAATATATAAAGCTCCAGCGCATTCCTTTTGTTCTTAATTAATTTGTCTAATACCTATCTGGAACAAGGTAGAACTTGGATATAGCTCCATGTGTAGACTTTTTTTTTTTCTATAAGAAAGATTTAAGTTGACTCACCCACAAATACATATATAATATATTCCTCATGTTTAGAATAGCGTGAGGGAATGCATATCTATGACTTAATGCTACTTGACAAAAGATTGTTTGTAGCCATTCCAGTTGTATTTGGGGATATGCATTAAGCAATTTCTCATATCTTTACCCGGAGTGAATTGTAACATACATGAGAAAATTGCTTTACTGATTTTCTTATTGGGAAAAGGAAAAAGGAAAAATGCTACTTGTCACTAATCAAGTGTTATTGTTTGGGGGATATTTTGGGAATTTTGGGCATTTTAGGGGTGGGGGGGGGTGGGTGTTGGTTGTTTTGGACATTTAAGGAGTATTTTGGTAAACTTGGATATTTCATAGGGTATTTTGGTAATTTTGAGGTCATGAGAGTATTTAGGTCATTTTAAGTTAAATGGGCAAGTCACTAGCGTAAATGGATTGGATGAATAATGGATATTTAATTTATATTTGAATGAGTAGTAAAAGAATAATTATGTACCCGATCCATTTATTACTTAGCTCAAAATCCGCCCAATTGCCACCCCTATTATACAATATTAAATTACATAACTTCATTCAATGTTTTGATGAGGAAAAGGTTAGGAAGAAGATAGCGGAAATAAGCTCAAGTTTGGGATTTATTATGTCAAACTGTCCAAGGTTAAGAGGCTTCGACATAAGCAATACATAGAATGTTTCTGTAGAAAAATCAACATCCATCATGATTTATATTATTGAGACTCAACCGTGGTGTTTGTTACGAGAACAAAACACACAACATCCACAATCTAAATATTTTGATGAAATTGATGAGAAATAAGAAGAGAGATATTATCTTTGAATTGTTCTTTACAACACCACACATAAGTAAAAAATTCTTCACAAGGTCATTTGGAGCCCAAACCGGAGTTGTTGAATTGATTGTCAGTAAAATACTCACCAGCCATTGTGGGGGACAATTTGCAAATACTATGTCATTCTTAATTAAGCATTCTTCAACAGCGGAAGGAGAAGACAGAACAAGGATAGACCGTGAACCAAATTTAAGATAAAGGATTGGACCGTATTGTAATGATAAGGTCTGTACTATTTTATAGAGTGTCTGTTTAGGGAGGTGGAGGTGGCCGATTATTGGTAGGGAAAATGGACTTGGTGGTAAATTTTTGTTATGGTGGTTTAGAAGTTTGATATTAATGAAAATGGTGAGGAAGAACAAAGCAAGGTAGCAATATAATAAGTTTTCCATGGCGAATCTGCAAATTGTAGTTCACAAATGAGACTGAGGGACAGAGGGAAAGCGAGATTTAGCTAGCGTGGACTAGTCAAATGATTCATTGATGTTCTATGCGATAAGTCATATCAAGCATCCGTTTGGAATGAACTGAGAAATTCAACTTACATACACTTTTAGGCTTTAACTTATTTCTGTTATTATTCATAAATCTCACTACATTTTTTGATACTGTTTATGGATCTCACTATATTATTAAACTTATATTTTAACCTATTTTTTATCAGTAAAAAGTTTTCAATTTCAACTAAATAAACTGTTCTCAAATAAACAGCAAGTATCAACTATTTTTATCTAGATGTTGTGTGCTGTTAATAGTATTGCGGCCTATTGCTATTGCCTGATGTTCCATGCAATGAAAGGACACCACCAAAATAACTGGGAAAAGTTAACTGATGAGATTGATTTAGGAAATTATTTTAAAAAGCTTTTATAGAAAAAGAATAAATAATTGATTATTTTTATAATTAATTTATTAATAAATACCATAATTGCCCATTAACATGACCCAATCCTTATCATTACAAGAGTTAGAGAATGTTTGGTACACTGAATGGGGGTTATGATAGGAATTATAATCTTTATTACTAGAAATAAAATGTGTTGTAATGTAATAACTAAACATATTCATAAGTTTGGTTGTGAGTTATAAAATTAAAATAAAACTGAAAATTTATTTTAGGAAATATCTCACTCATACAATTATATCTTCTTAAAAATTGTTATTTTTTAAACTTAAGAGATATATGTATTATTTTTACGATTTTTTATTTTTATAATCGTTAGATGTATATGAAAAGTTTGTTTATTTGGTAATATATTAAGTTTTGAAATTATTGCACTTACTAAAAAATAGCTAATACAACCATTTTAAAAAGGAATAGTTATTCCTCATTTTAAAGAATAACTATTCATAAGGAATGATCATTCCTCATAATAAAAATATAACCAAACTAAAGAATAACTAAACCATAGTAATAACTAGGCAAAAATACAAAACTGATCTTCTAATTTTCATTCTTTTTCATTTCAGTCCTCTAACTTTCAGTTTTGTCAATTCAGACCTCTAACTTTTAATTTTTGTCAAAACAGGATTATGTTAAACCCCGGTTATGGCTACCGTTAAGTTTCAGTTTTTTTTTTTTTTTTAATTTCAGAATTTTAAAAAAAAAAAAAAGTCTGTAAAAGTAATAAAGATGCTAAAAAAAATTCAAAAACGTGTTCCCCTTCTGAAAACCGAGTGATTCCTCAATTTTGATTTCAGGTAAGGGGCAAGCATCGTTTAGAGCTTCATAAGTGAGTGTGAAGTCTTCGGAAGTGGTTTGAACCATAGTCATGCTTTTCTTTGCTTGTATTGACAGTCTGGTATATAGTGCTTTGGAGAAGTAATAGCCCACTTGCTCGGTTGGATCTTCGTGTTCTGAAACAAATTTTCTGAGTGCAATCAATTTTTTCACAGCTCGATCGGGTTTGGATTCTGCTAAACGAGCACAATCGAGAAGCTTTCTAAGAAGTGGTGGTGCGAACTCGATTTCAGGTGAGCTAGATGAGACTCAGGGACTTCGTTTTTGTGTAGGCTTGGTTGTCCTAGGTTAGCTGGCTTGGCGTCTTTAGCTACTGCCGGTAGAGACGGAGGTTGTGGTTGTGGTGGTGGTGGTGGTGGTGGGGTCCATGATGGGACTTGAGGCATGTTGGGACTCTTCTGAGAATCAGAGAAGATGACTCGGTTAAGATCAGACGGTGTCGACTCAGGCAAGTGGTGAACGGATCAGCATCGTAGATTCCAAAATCAACATTGTTCTGCCACCGTAGATTCCAAACTCAAAAACCTGTTCCCCTTAAATGTGTTCCCCTTCAATTTTTTTTTTTTTTTTTTTTTTTTTTTTCCAGTTTTTTTCTTTTAATTCAGAATTTTAAAAAAAAAAAAATGAAAGTTAACGACAACCCATAACTGGGGTTTAACGGAATCCTGCATTGACAAAAATTGAAAATTAGAGGACTGAATTGACAAAACTGAAAGTTAAAGGACTCAAATGAAAAAGAGTGAAAGTTAGAGGGTCAGTTTTGCATTTTTGCCTAATAATTATTATATTATAATGTCTATTACAGTCTACCAAACATGCCCTTAGTGTTGTAAGTCTTATCTTCCCACTCCCTCCTTCCCCATCCCCTATGTCTTATGTCTATATTATCTCCAAAAAAAATAAACAATAATAATAATAATAATAATAGAAAAAAAATGGTGTGGACTCAATGATTCAATGATGTTTATGCAATGACAATAAGTCATATCAACTATTATCATAAGTATTGTGTCTCATTCGAGTGTTATCGGATTTTCCATATATGAAAGTGACGTGTCACCAATATTCTAATAAAAAAAGTAATTGATTTTTTTTAATATTTTTTATGTGATAATCAATTTGTAAGCTTTTTATTTAGTAAATTGTGCAGAAGTTTTAAAAAACATTTTCATTGTCATAACATTGAGGCAAGGGAAGGAGGTGTGATCAAGAATCATGAAGGGGAGTGGAGGAAAGGGTATGCCAGGCCTCTTGGCTGCACCAACAGTTGCATGGCAAAACTGTGGATCTTAAGAGATGGCTTGATTTTGGCCAAAGAGATGGGACTAAATAATCTTATTATTGAACTCGATGCCTTAAGTGTAGTGTTGCTCATGAACAATAATATTGCTAATATGTTAATGGAATCATTGTTGACTAATTGCAAGAACCTGGTGAGGGTGATACCCAACAAGCAAATAATTCATGTCTATCAGGAAGCCAATCAATGCGCTGATGCGTTGGCCAAGTTGGGAGCAAGTAGTTTATCTTCTTTTGTTGTATTTTTGAATCCACCGTTTGTGGTGGAAAGAATCATAGCTTATGATAAAACTAATTTGTACTGTAACAAACTAGTTAATTCCTAGTTTAATGTAATATCCATGGTTGACCCAAAAAAAAAAAAACATTGAGACATGGTATCCATACAGCCAATTATTTTTCATTGCTAGGACCCATTCACGGGCCTAACTTTCCACCTTCAGCTGTCTGAGGAAGAAAGAGCTTATTCCCGATAACATTAAAAATATGCATATAGACAATAATTAGTTTTTGTCCTAGTTAAAATTTAAAATGACACACCTCCATGCCCATGCCAATGCCGCTGGTAGTCAGTAAACATGTCTGATCAGCTGGTAGCTAGCAAACATGTCTGACACACCTCCATGCCCGTGACAAAAATTTTCGTCTCTTTTTCCCTAATAAGTTATAATTGATGTTTATAAAGTGGTGAATTAACGATGTTAGGTGATGTGAAAGAAATATTACTTCAAAATATATGGAAAAATTTGTGCAAAAATTGTCTTTAATTTAGCATGTTGGAAATTGGTAAGACTTCTCACACTCAAACTCACAAACACTCATATACCACTCACAAGTCACAATAGAAGAAACTCACTCTCAAAGTAAAATAGAATGGAGAGGGCCGGGAAGAGGAAGATTTTTTTTTTTTTTTTTTTTTTTTTGGTGTTATTATTTCTCTTCCACACTCTTGGATTGAAATGGAAGAAAATATGAATATCTTACACCATACTATCTTAATTTCTACCGTATTAAATTGCATAACTTCATTCAATGCTTTGAATTTTATTTATTTATAATTCAATAGATATTAGGGCATAGGGTGGGAGATTTGAACCATAAATATTTTTGTTGGAAGCACCAAGAAGTATCAGTTGAGTAAAAAAATTATTGGCATTCAATACTTTGATTGGAAAAAAGTTGGGAAGAAAATAGCAGGTATGAGACCAGGCTTGGGATTTCTTATGTCAAACTGTCAAAGGTTAAGCCTTTGGAGGCAGTTTGTGCCTTGTGGTGCATGCCCTACCATTACTAACATCCTCTCTCAACTTTGATCACGATTGTGCATAATTCATGGTGATAAGGTTACTTTCTTTTGTCTAGAACTAGCCCCACCTTAATTTTCCCACATAATATTTCAATCCTTTGCTTTTATCTTCTTCTTCTTTTATTCTTTTCATTTTTCATTTTCGGCTTATTGAATTTATTGAAGTTGTAATAAAATTTTCACTTATCAATAATTTTGGATGTGTCAAAACTTGTGTGCAAAATTTTGGTTATGCTCCCCATTTAGAATAACTTGTTATATCCCTACTTTTTTTTTCTTTGTTGATATAATTCATTAGTTGGGGGAAGAATATTTGAATCGTGAACTAGTCTATTGAAAATATTAAGAAATGTTAATTGAATTACAAAGCTCATGACTTGTTACATCTCTAAATTATAGTAGAATTTAAAATAAAATGTCTTCAAATACTTTTGAGTTTCTAAACTAAATTCTACTATAAAGTTCTTAATTTCTTCTTAATACAACTTATCTTTTTTCTCAATAAAATACTAACAATAATACAACTTATCCTTATTCATTAAATAAAATAAAACACTAATTACACAAATAAAAATCATCTATCCCACTTTGAGTGGTACGCTTTATACTTCATTAATCATAACATGTTACATGCCACATTTATCTTTCATTTCTTATAAGATAACCAAAATTTAAAATGAAATATAATATAATTAAACACTTATGTAATATTTGACTTTTCATTGTTCTTTTCTTTTTTCTTTTTTCTTTTTTTGGCTGATTATTTAACATTTTATTGTTCCTGAAATTACATTTCTACCCATAAATTTTTATCTCTACTTTATTGGGATGTAAAACGGTAAAAGTAAAAGTGTAAAACAATATAAAATTTTCCTACATAGATTTCTTTTCCTTTTACAAACCAAACAAAGGATATTATTCTCTTTAATTTCCTCTTTATTTCCAAACATACACATGATAAGAGAAAAAAACTTCCTCCTTTTGTTTCCTTCTCTTTTCTTTTCCTTTCTCTTCCCTCAGCTGCAACCAAACACAGCTTTGGTATTGCATGCGCCATTGCTCACTTCCCAACTGGATAGGAGATAGGGAAAACAAACGTAGAACTGAAAAATGTGACCTATACATTCCTGGGTGCTTTAGCTAATCTGGCTATAATTTGAAATTTTGTTTGAGGGTAGGATAGGGCTAGGGTACATGGAAAATCACTAGGGCCTTTGGGAATCTGTCGGGTTCTGGGACTGGGCGTAAATCCGTACTGGTTTCAACGGTCAAACATATAGTATGAATTTGCTTCTCGATGCAACGGATCAGTTTGCTATTTGCTATGAAGATACACTACACTATTACTATAGCCTCGTATTAGTTCCAGTGCCCCAGTCCTACAATCATCCATGTAGCTGCTTGGTGTCGAGGGTTTACTTTACCCTAATAATTATAAACCTTGCACTATCAATATGTACAAGCCCAAGTTCAAGTGGACTTTTTTTTTTTTCCAACAAAAATAAATAAATGAAGTCCACATGAAACTTGGGCTTGTGGGAATGCAGCTCAGGCGAGCGGGCTTGCAGTGATACATAAAATAATAACTCAACTTGTAGGGTCTGCATGCTAAAGACACAATAACTTTTTTTTTTTTTTTTTGAGAAAGAAAATGCTTTCATAACATTAAACCAAAGAGGCTATATCAGCCAGAGCTACATTAAGTATGTCTGGTGGCATGTTATCCATCCAGACATTTTGATTGGGTGAGTTGATTGCCCACAATAACTTGGTGTGGTATACAGACATAAGTTTCCAATTAGATTCAAACAAATTGTTGCTCCTACTGTTAAAACGTAGATCATGTTATCATTTCTAATAACAATTCAATTCAATTCGATTCAATTATGTGTTTGAATTTAATTAAAAATTTTATTCTACTGCATATAAAGTAATTTATTTACTAAAATAGCAGGGGAAGTTGCAAATTACACTCATAAAAGTTGGAGGTGATTGAATTTTATACTCTAAAGTTTCAGAATTTAGATTTTATCTCCTAAAGTTTGGTGATGTATGGATTTTACACTCTGATGTTTCAAAATTTAGATTTTACCCCCTATAATTTAGGAGTGTTTGGATTTTACTCCCTAAAGTTTTTGGGTGTTTGAATTTTACACCCTAAAGTTTCATAATTTGGGGATGTAAAATCCAAACAATCTTAAACTTTATGAGGTAAAATCTAAGTTCTAAAACGTCAGGGTGTAAAATCCAAATACCCCAAACTTCAGGAGAAAAATCCAAATTCTGAAACTTTAGGACGTAAAATCCAATCACCCCCAAACTTTAGGGGTGTAATTTGCAATTTATCAAAATAGTAATATTAATTTGACAACTATTTTGCAAAATAGTTTCTTTGGTATCTCATCTCTTGTAGAGACAAGCTCCAGCACTAAGAACAAGTATCATGATTTGAAACCCCCGACTAATATCGAGTATCGACCATCCACTGACCAATGGATTGGCTAACCATGACCTATATGGCTATATCAGCCAGTAAATAAGCAAGATCGATCATCTCATTGCCAACTAGAGTCACTAGACACCTCTCACACCCTCACCCAACGATAGCACTGGTCTGGATTGTCCACATAATGGCCAAGATTGGACACCTCAAAGCCCACTAGACCACCCAATGGCCAACTCAACTCCACCATGCCCAACCACAGCCACCCACAATCAACTCTAACCATAACACACCCACAAAGAGCCACTACATGCCAATGGTAGCCACACCACGCCACGTTTATAGGAGAGAGAGACAACAGTATATATGAGTTTTGTTAACGCAAATTGATATGATTGCTTCAATTTCAGAAAAGATTATCATCATTCAGGATTTAGCTTGGGTTCAATGCCGATGATGACACATGTTACCAATCGCAACAGACATAGCACATTAGGCACGTACTAAACTAAACCCAATCTTAATTTGCTCATATGAACATTTCCTGAGCACATCCCCTGTCTACATTTATAACTTTAACAGCAACAAGCGAACAAAAGATGTTCCTGCAGTGACATTTTCTTTTCTTTTTCTTTTCAACTCTCAAAAACAAGCCAAAGATAATCAGTGCACAAACTCCGCTACAAAAATAGGGAGTGGGGGACCAGATTATATTGTGTGCTTGGTTTATTAATTAGCTAACTTTATTTGTTTAAAGCTATTTTCTATCTAAACCTTAAACAACTGTTTGTTTACTGTTTACATCACGTGATAATTAGCTTAAACTAAATAGATGGTCATTGACCCTTTCTTCCGTTGACTTGCTTCACCATATATATGTTACTGTTCCCTTATCTTCATCTCAAACTCAAACTCAAAAGGCTTTTTTTTTTTTTCTCTCAAACAAATAAATAAAAATAAAAACCTTCAAAAGCTCAAAGCATCACTGAAAGTGAGAACAAAGATAGAATTTATCATGCATATTCTACCGCAATGAAACATAGACATCATATATCACGCCCTAAAATAAGGTGTCATAAAAGTCAAACAAATGAAATTGAGGAACAAATAATGAAGCACTTAGCAGAAGAAAAAAGAACAGAGAAAAAGTAGAAAATTGAGAAAGGGATAAGATCGAAAAGGGGCATCCAAGAAATTTGAAGACAGTGTTGTGAAAAATGACCAGCTACCAAAAGACATTCACAAAAGGCCAAGCTTCTTCATCACTTAATACATATTCCAAAGTACATATACAGAAACTCAATAGGGTATAGAAAAATACAAAATATGGATATAAAAAGACCTAAAGAACCAACAAAAGTTACGTTGAAAGCTATGCTATTCACGAGGTGAAAGAAAGCGCAACACCCCCACACCCCTCAATCATCATTGACAAAATGCACAGACCAACGTGACCACCATGACAAGCACATCCACATGATGGTTCTCTCAACAAAGTCCTCTTTTCACACTTTCCAACTCTTGAGCAATAATAGTAACAAAACTAATTAATATAATCTAGCTAGCTAGCCTCACCGGTTGTGGAGAGGATCTGAAGCGTTGGGAACTTTCCTCTTGTTTGAGAAGAACACATCAAATGAATGCCTCAAACGTTGATGCTTCTGCCTTTGATGCATATTTGTTGAGTGGTTTTTTATGCCAACGTTAACCATCGCTGCTTCCTTCTCTCCACAAACTAACAATGAGAGAAAAGCCAGGACCATTAGCTTCCGCAACAACCCCACTTGCAAAGACTTCCGAGAATGCATGTTTCTTCTTCTTTTTCTTCAAAGTGAGAGTGTGAGACACAAAGTGATAGGTCCAGCTTGAAAAAAGAAGGAAGACAAAAAGAGAGGGGGGGTTGTGTTTAGATAGAAATCGTACCAAAGGGAAACTGGGAAAGCTATATCGCTTTGTTTGGCAGTGTAAGAGGAAAAAGGTGATGTGGTGGTGTCATTGAGTATACCCTGCAAACAGGGGACACGTCTCACGAGGGAACCCTTATATATTGCTTTGCTTTGCTTTAGTTTATTTATTCTTTGTGCTTAACGAGAACTTTTCTTCCTTATTTTGCTTTTATTCTAGCTTTCAGTCCCCTTAATAATGGTCACTCTAAGTCCAATTTTTATGGCACATAGTATGCAGATCTTGGCTCTTGTGCTTTTATTTTGTCCTTGTAGTGATTGTCGGCTTTGGAAAGTAGTCAATTTAACTCTTTATTGCTACTTTTTTGTAGCCCAGAAAAATCCACCAGTTTATACCTGAAAAAGAGTGAAATCCATTTTTTTTTATGAACAAAAAGAGTGAAATCCTATTCTTTCAATGACTTTTCTTTTTCATACTCATGCAAAAGCTTACACTTAGCAAGAATATAGTAATTTTTTCTTTAATGATGGGTATGTAAACTATAACGATGTTTGCTTGAAATACACGGTTTGAGTGGTCAAATCATGCTTGAAACTAACCAACCAACGGTCCTTCCCGATAACTTTATTAGCTAAATGGCATCAATAAAACAAGTCTGGACTCTCCAACCCAAAAACTGAGAAAAGGGGCAGCTCATAGTTCCATGTGTTCAATCGGCTCACGACATTGAAAATGGAAAAAGAAAGCTGAGAGAAATTTAAATAAAGCATGATATCATTCACGTGAACAAATTCGAGGTTTGCCAAATTTGTCTATATCTTGTATTTACTTTTGTTCTTTCTTTCTTTTCTTTTTAATTTGAGTGGTACTTTTATTCTTTCTTAATTTCTTGTTACTAATAATGATCTGGTATTA
This sequence comes from Quercus lobata, assembly GCF_001633185.2. Classification (NCBI taxonomy): domain Eukaryota; kingdom Viridiplantae; phylum Streptophyta; class Magnoliopsida; order Fagales; family Fagaceae; genus Quercus; species Quercus lobata. The sequence continues at coordinate 22,879,422 of NC_044906.1, read as the reverse complement.
TTCAGGAGACAACAAATGTTGGAAGTGATAAATATTTTTATTATTGCCATTTTTTTAATGCGTCATGGACCTCTCGTGGTGCAATTTCGATTGCATGCGTCTTCTTCTTCACGCTCATAAAGTTTCTATCAAAAGAAGTTGATAATCACAATGGCAAGCCTAAATTATGAGGTTAATTGCATAGATTACTCTAAGTGCTTGCACTGTGTACTCCAAATTATAAAAACTTGCTGTCAATATCCTAATTGAGACAAATTTAGCGTTACAACCTACCACTCAAAAAATCTTGTTAACTTTTAATAATTACTAGTTATAAATACATGTGATATGTGGAAAAATATAATACAATTTTTTTATAATAATATAATGCAAAATTTGTAACAACAATAAATGTTATATATAGGTATAAATGTGCTACAAAAGTGACCTTTAAAAGATGAAATGACCAGCCCTCTCACAGTATGAAATTTGTTGACCCGTTCCAATTTCCAAACATAAAAAAACAGAATTTATAACTGAGTGAGAGGCCATCACAAAGGGGAGATTATTAGATACTAGCACAGAAAATAAATAAAACCAAATTGTTACAAAAAAGTAACTTCTCTAAAATGATTTTTTAAGTTTATATCCTATTATTTAATTGGATAGCTCACCACTCTCAGTCTCTGCTTTTGCAACACTTATTCAAATAAAATAAAATTCCCTCAAGACGCAGTACAGAAATATGTTCGTTTGCCTAAAAAACATTTGTTCTTTTTTCTTAAAATTTCAGCCCAATACAGACCAAATTTGACAAGACACGTGGGTATCAATGGGCCTACCTGGCCTTCTTAATTCTGCTTGATCTGTATTTGGGCTTTTTTCACAAATCCCAACTCTTCTCTCTCTTACACCTAGGCCCAAAATACAAAGCCCAACATATCTTTCTTTCTTTTCTGTCTGTTCTTTTGCCTTATCTCAGTTTCTTTTCTTAGCTTTCTTTTCGTTTTTCCGTTAAACTTAGAAAGTAACTAACCTCAAAACTCACTTCCCAGCTCTTCTCTTCGCTTCACCACCATGATCTCCATCACTTCCACCGAGTTGAACTACCTCGTTTTTCGTTACCTCCACGAATCAGGTTTTTTAACCTAACATCTCTCTCTTCTTTTTATGTTTTTTTTTTTTTTATTACACAAAGATCTCTTTTTTACTATGATGTTTTGTTTTTTTGTTTTTACTTTTTTGAAAACTAGGGCTTATGACATATCCAATTATTATGGTATGTAATTTTTGTTTGATTTTGTACTATGTTTTGTGGTAAATAGAAACATTGATTAGTAAATACACCTACCTAGGTTGCGTTTGGTAATCCTTAATCCAAATTCATAGATTTTAAATCTATGGATTTTGAATTTCCTTGTTTGGATAATACATGTATTCAAGTATTTGAAACTCAAAATGCACAACAACAAACCACAGTAGCAGAGAATGTTATGAGATTCTACAACTTTGTAATCAGAAAAATAAGAAAAAACAGCAACAACAAAGGCCCCATCTTAGATTATCTTTCACGATACCATGATAAATTACCGGTTGTCCCAAAAGCTTTCAGCTATTAGGAAATGGTAAGTTTAATTACTTGCCACCGTTCTAACAATCTTGAAGGGCTTTTTAATGGGGTTTGATGTTTAGGGGTTTTGGTAATGAAAAGATTGGGTTTTGAATATGTTTCACGGTTGTTGGTATTAAAACAGTGAAAAGAACTAGAAATGGAGAAAGAAAATTACTAGGCAATCACATCTAGCTTTCTATGAGTAATCACGCTCTCAAAGCTTTAAAAAGAAGCTGCTAAATTTATTAATAAGCTCACTATGAACGTTGTTGACAACATTAAAGCCCTTATATAGGCTATAGTTGTATAGCGAAATCATTTCCTAGAAGCACTAGTATTTTAACGAACTTATTCCTAAAAAGACTAGGATTACTAATATGAAAGAAAAAATACTTAACTCATAAACCAAATAGGAAAGAACTCAAAGAAAAAATAAACTTTTGGGCCTTTGGTATAGCCAATGACAGCCCATTCCAGAAAATTTAGAGTAAATTGCCCTTATTCTTATAAACTTAATTAAAACTGAACCAGAACCTTTCTAACCTAAAAAATTTAATAATAAGACTCAATAAAAGCTAAAGTAACATATGAAAGTTGCCAAGAAGGCCATACATCAAAGTTAGACCAGAATTCTTGAATCTCTTTTGTATTTAATCTTGTTTTTCCTCGAACTCCCCTATACTATTTGCGTCATTAGATCCATAATAGAACCTACATTAACAAAATTGATATAAAACAATTCATTGCTTCAATCTTTCAAAACCATACAGCAAATGGTATATTTTCCATCTTATACTCGTAATCAGAACTAGTGTAGCCAAAGGCAAGTCAGGTGCTCACCTAGACGTTAGGGTGAGCTGAGGCACCTTTAAAGCCTCGAGGCAACGTGCCTTTAGTGAGGCACTTGCCTTTTAGAGCCTAAGCAAGTGCCCAAGCACTTTAAATAGATTGTACAGTTTTTGAGGCAAGAGCCTAAATGAAGTTCCAAAGGAAAGAAAAAGAAAAAAAAAAAAAAAGTTTTGTAATTTGGCAAAAAAAGGTAGTTCTATACTCTTTCTTCTTTTTTTTGATAAGTAGTAGTTCTATACTCTTTCTCCTGCTCCTTTCTCTATCCCACTGCTCTTTCACATAAATTTAGAATTTAAAAAAATAATAATAATTCAATCATATAATCTTTTAGCTTTGATAGTCGTTCCATTGAAATTTTTTATACAAGATTATTGTAAATTCTCTTCTTAGATTAATTAATAGAACCTCTTGCCAGTTTGGAAAATTCAAACCATGCCCAATAAGTATTAGATACAGATGATTTGAATTCATTTTATGTAGAATAACTGTAATTAGAGTTCAACGGCTTGCTTCGCTAGGGCAAGTGCCTTTTTGGCACTTCACGCTTCAGGCAATACACCAGGACATGGGGCCTTGAGGTTGCCTTTGCCCTTTGACTACACTGATTGTAACTCTATATGCTCTGCCAATACAAGACTAAAGCAACAAATATATATTAAAAAAGCCAATATGCACAAACCCAAATTATCACAACCAACTTCCAACTAATAAAATCAAAATCCAATTATCAATACTTATGAACTGAATCCCTTAAACCTGACCAAGAGACCCACACTTCAAAACCAACAAACCCTACAACTCACATATAAGAAACACTTTCAACAATGAAAACCCAAAATCCCAATTCTGAAACAAATATTGACAAAAAGAAAAAAAAAAAAGGTAATCATCACCTGTAGTGTAGATGTGTGAATTCAAGTAGCCAAAGCACTAACATATAAAATCCTTGACGAAAATAAAGACGTTTTTGGACCTAGAATTTGGCCAATGTCATTTGTAGAGCTCATAGTAGAAACCTTCATGGACCTTGATGGTCTTCAATTGATCACCATCTTGGACTGCAATTAGGTGGTATAGCTGACAAGCGTGACCTCCTCATCTTCTTTGAGTAGATATGTTGGAGTGACTATGGTTTCAGCCAGTGACAGAGAGAGGGAGAGGGAGACCTTTGTTCAAAAGGAGAGAGCTGATTGTGAAGCCATCAAAGCACTATGAAGATTTGTAATCAACACTTTGACACGACTTGAAATTGAGTTAACTGATTTTGGGTTTTATATTAGTGATGGATTTGGCCCAAATATAAATGAATAGCCAATTTAAAATATTCAAACAACAGATTTGGGTTTAAATTGGTGCTTGAGGTCTCTCTACAAATCATTGCTTGCCCAATCATCTTCCTTTATGAACGCTATATTGATATCTTATAAATTGGCAAATTCTCATCCTTGATGAGATATCATTAGGCAGAAAATAAATTTACTGCTGAACATACGCTTAGAAACTTTTCCATTTAAATAAAATATATACCATTTATGATGCTTTCTTACATTCTTTTAGTTGTTTCATTAATTTCTGTATAATCTCCTCCAGGTTTTACACATTCAGCTTTTGCTTTTGGATATGAGGCAGGGATCAATAAAAGCACATTTGATGGTAACTTAGTTCCACCAGGTGCTCTTGTTACATTTGTCCAAAAAGGAATTCAATATCTTGAGCTGGATGCAAATTTGAGTAGTGTAAGCATGATTATTTATATTGTCTTCATTTCATATCCCTTTTAACTTGTAATATGTACACTCCAGAACTTTCTGCTGATTTAAGTCTCTGTTAGGTCTCCAGACAGATGTTGATATGGATGATGATTTCTCATTTCTACAACCTTTAGATCTTATTACAAAGGATCCATATGAGCTACAGAAAATTATAAAAGCTAAAAAGGAAAATCTACAAAAGGATAGACTTGAAGAAAACGGGAAACATAATGAGTCCAATCACGAAATTGAACAAGAAAATGTGCAAGAAAGAGAGAAGGAGAAAAAAGGGAGAGAAAAAGAACAAGAACAGGATAAAGAGAAGATAGAGAAGGATAGGGAACGAGAAAAGGGTAAAGATAAGGAAAAGCCCCATCAGGATCACATTGATAAAGAAAAGTGTGAAGATAAGGTCATAATGGAACATGAAGAAAATGGAACTGCAGGAGGTGATTGACACATTCCATTTCTCTTGCTGATTTATTTATGAAATTGTGTCTTATCCTTATATGGGCATCATTTAAAAAGCATATATGCCATTACAATTACAATAAAAATAACTTGACACGAAGTAAATCGAATCTCTTCTGTTTCTTTTCTTTCTTCTCGTTGCAACCATAAATCAATATTTCTCTCTTGAACCCTAACCCTTCTCTAAAAAAGTTCTAAACCCAGAATTCAAGAAGCCTCCTAAACCTAACCCACCACAACTACATGTAAACAAATTCCCCAATTTTTCCTACGTCAAGCAGCCCCATATTGGTGATCCTAACCAGCTTTGTCAGTGTCTGACTAGGACTTCAGTGCTGATGAAAGTGGACTTAAGTGTATGCCATGTAGCCCTAACCATTAATTGACAGCCTGCATGTGCTTCAAATATAACTGACCTTTTCTATTTTCTTACTTTCTTTATTTATTTTTAATTTTGCGTCCGATGAAGTTATGCTCTGATGGTTCTACACGGGGCTTAAATCCATGCAATGTGTCATGCAACAATATCATTGTATGCCATATAGTAGAAGGCATGAACAACATGCAAACATAGTTGGATGATGTTTGGCTTTTGCATACTTATAGCTGTTTTATGGTCTGCAATAGGTCTTGCATCGTACCTCATTTTTCATGTGGTGGAATAGCATTACTAGAATGATTCTGAGATCACTGTCTTTCTCCAGCACACTCAAACACGCATGACCATCTTCCATTCTGTTAAGATGGCTAATTGAATACTGTTTTCTCACATGTGAGCATTTAATACGTTTTTGGATATGCTACATAGGGCCAGAACCAATGGACATCTCAACAAGCTCAACATCTTTGCCTTGTGAAATTCCTAGTTCTGATGTAAAAATTCTCGAAGGTCACACCTCTGAGGTTTGGACATATCCCTGTGTCATTCATTAGTTTCCCATTTTTAATTGGCTGCCTTTTATGTTCTGAACTTGTTCCTTAATTGCCAACAGGTTTTTGCTTGTGCATGGAGTCCATCAGGTTCGCTGCTTGCATCTGGGTGAGTCTAATGTCTTTAAAAGAGATGCTTCTGATAAGAAGTATTTCATCAGTGTGTCCAGAGTATATCTCAATTATTGTTCACAGTTGCTTTTCTCATTCTTCTTTCCTGTCTACACTTACAAATATTTCTCCTTTTCTAGTCTTTTTTTTTACACCCTACTTCTTGTATATGCGAGTTTCACATTGGAATAATTTAGGTTTTGTATATGGGCTGCTCGAATTAACCTTTGAAGGAAATTTTCATTAAAATATTTCTTAGCTATTTAAAACCTCAGTTTCCACTTATCTCTAATTATTGGGTAAAGGTTTGTCTGAAGCTTGTGAAGCACAAATGAACAAATTCTTTAGCAAGCAAGATGCATAAGCTTCCGCAGCTGATAGCTAACTATAGTAGTGTTTATGTTTTTTGTTGTATTTCTTTTTCTGATACTAGTTTGACTAAAGTTTTTATATTAGTTCAGTAGGATTCAATTTCCTTATATCAATTAAAAAGTGGGGCTATATAGTTGGCTGAATTGCACTGCACCATGTGGCTCTTCTTTGTCTTTATTCTTGAGGTCTTCACTTCCAGTTCAAAATTCTTATCTTTTAATCTGAACAATAATTTTTTATTTGCTGAAATGGTAATAATATATTATAAATCTTTTGCACCATAAATTGTGTATGGGTATAAAGGGTGGAGCCAGATACATTGAGTAGGGCAATTGGCCCCACAGAATGTTTTTTTTTTTTTTTAAAGGTTCTTTGGGGTAAGTTCAAAACTTATGAAAAAGTTTTGGGAATAAATCTGATTGCACCTACTAAATAAAGGTGTCCAGTTAAGATTTTTTTTTTTTTTTTTTAACCCCTTTATCTCATTAAATGATACTCGTATAATTAATTGAAGAGTTCTCTAACATTCTTTTTCAAAATTTTTGAAGTAATAAAACTATGTAATCAATTAAATTCTTTGGTTAAGATATGTGCTTCAATTGAGTCAACTACTTGGCTTTTATATACAATAGGGGTTGTTTTGTGGTTTAGGATTTACATCACATAATTTTTAATAGATTAAAATTATGTGTTTTTGATAGGACAAGGTGGAATCAATTTCTTCGAATATGGATTATGTGGTAATTTTATAGTTAAATTAATTGCTTGGCTGAAAATATTAATTAGATCATAAATGTCCTATTTGAGTTAAACTAACTTTGTGACATTTCACTTATCCTAACAAAAAAAAAAAAAAGACTTTTCAACACACTCTATTAGGCTTCCAAATATTTAAACTCATTATTAAAATTATAAAGCATTGTTTATTTATTTTGAAAATGATATTTGAGAAAAAATTATTGTGTTATTAACTTATTATATTTTAAAAAAAATTCATATCTTTTAAAAATTTGTTTATATCCTCCACCCTAAATAATTTTTGGCTTTGCTCCTATTTGTGTTTGCGCACACACGTTTGTTTGCATGGCAAAGTTTTTAACTCACATCAAAAGCTGCTTGTCAATGCTTTTTGATTAAGCTAATTAACTAAACTGATACAGATGACAAGACTATAAGTTGTGAACTTGTGATATGTCCTAGTAGTGAGATGAGGCTTCCACTTCATTGATATGGTGAAGGATTTGTAATTGGATAGGGTCTTACCAAGCTTGTTATTGTCTCTGGTAATTTTTAATATTTAGAGATGAGGCCTTCATTATCTTTTCTCTGATCTGTTTTAGAAAACATGGAGCTATAACATGCACATGAGCAGCATCTGAATTATATGACTATAATGGAACCATGCTGTTCCACATCATCATTATTATTTAATCAAGTGGTTGGAACAATTATTTTGCCTCTATAAGTATATAAAATAAAATAAAAAGTTCCAACAACTTAGGAGCTCTCACTCTCTCTCTCTCTCTCTCTCTCTCTCTTCTCACACCTAACCATTATGTGCTCAAATTATTTTATAATTTTCCAATATTTAGGTCTGGAGATTCAACTGCCAGAATTTGGACCATTGTGGATGGACCTAGTATCTCTAGTGTGCAAGATGGACCTTTAAATGTTGCAGTGTTGAAGCATTTCAAAGGTAGAACCAATGAGAAAAGCAAGGATGTCACAACACTTGATTGGAATGTGAGTGTCTGTGTTATGATTATGGTTGACGTGCTTCCTTCATGTTATTCAAGTTTACATTCAAGATAAATTTTTAATTGGTAAGTTATATGCATATCTAGAGGATTTTGAATCCATGACTCACCCCCTCCCCCGAATCTATTTTTTAAGAAAGAAGTCCCATTTCAGTTAGAGCTTATTGGATATATCCAAGTTAGATAGCATTTTTCAACAGCAATGCAGCCTTAGTACCAAAATTTAGAGTCGCTATGGAACCTCACTAGACTCGTAATGTAAAACAACACGGATGCAACACAAAACTAACGCGGACTAGTTATGGTCGGCCACATGTAATGTAAGACAACATGCTCCGATACCAAAACCAACATAGGACATAACCAAAAAACAAATGCAACACGAAAATTGAAGAACAAAAAAATAATAATAACCTAGGAATCAGCACCAAGCCATTAGAAAAAGTTCCAACTGAAATTTTATCCATTGTAAACTTGTCTCCATAGGAGTTAAGCATTAGACTACTAAAACTAAATCCTAATTATAATTGACTTGAGAAATCGATGGGGTCGGCCCATGGATTTTCCTTCCTTTTGCCGCATTTCACTGAAAGGGTTGAAGGGAGATAGTGCATCAAGCTGTTCGCAAGGGCCAACTTAATCCTCTTCCCTAGGGATCCCTCATGGGATCCCTATCTCAATTATTGAATTACAAAAATACCCCTAACTCTTGGAGAATAAATAAAATACTAATAATATGTTGTCGACCTTGACTAATCTGTTGAGGATCCATTGCCGATCTCAAAATTTTGGAATAAAGGCTTGGTTATTATTGTTGTGACCTAATTAACCAATAAAATCTAAAATAAAATTCATTTGACCAATGAAATTTCAATCGAGTTCTAAGACAGCACTAAACTAAACTAAAATAAAATCATCCTCACGCTTTTCACATCAGCATGCCTTTTTAGCTCCAAGACGTGTTCATCTGTGTGTATTTATTCTCACTAGCGCCCTTTCCATCATATAGGGAGATGGGACATTACTTGCAACAGGTTCTTATGATGGTCAAGCAAGAATATGGAGTAAAGATGGTGAGTTGGTTCAGTTTGAAATATTGTTGCATGTTTTCTTTGAACTCTGTCAGTGCTTAAATCAAGCCAGAAAAGTACATGGGTACTTTCTTATTTTGCAATATCATCAGCTTTTGTATTAACAAATTGTGGGTCCTTGCTAGGGGAGTTGAGGAGTACATTAAACAAACATAAAGGTCCAATATTTTCATTGAAATGGAACAAGAAGGGTGATTTCCTTCTTAGTGGCAGTGTGGATAAAAGTGCAATTGTGTGGGACATAAAGACTGGGGAATGGAGACAACAATTTGAATTTCATTCAGGTACCACTTTACCCTTTTGTTTTGATAATTTCTGATGGCATATGGAATATCAATGTAGGATGTTCTTCTCTTCTTTCTTTTTGTTTTTTGGCTGGTTCTTAAAATGATAATGAAACTAAATTATTTTTTCAGCTCCAACTCTTGATGTTGATTGGCGAAACAACGTTTCATTTGCAACATGCTCAACTGACAGTATGATACATGTTTGCAAGGTTGGAGAGAATCGACCAATGAAAACTTTCTCGGGGCATCAGGTTTTTCCTAGCCATCTGTCAACTCATGATAAATCGTGAAAGTTCTTGTGTCTGTTTGTTTAGTTACCATATTAACTCTTAAACTAAACTCACGATAAACTATTTAGCATTTATATTTGCATTCATCCAACATATCTGTTACTTAAGGAAAATTAATGAGCAATGCTCAAATCAAATTTGTGCTCGTATGGTATCTGCTTGTCACTAGTTTGATGAGCAGGAAATCGATTTGTGAGCACTGTTTAACTGTCAGCAGCATGTGCTCATATGAGCTTGTCACTAGCTTTTAAAATTGCTCAGGAGATGACAGAATTAGAAACTTATTTGGTTCTTGTGACCACCTAAATTTCAGGCTATGTTCATTTTAGGAATTAGTATATAAGAATGCTTCTCTATTGTTCCATTTTGTAATAGGTTCTTGATAGGTCATCTATTGCTACAACTGGATACCATCAATCAGTAAAAATACTATCAAATTGCATAGGTGATGATCACCAATTAGGTGGCACAGGTTGGATGCCATGGTGGAAGTTGGGAAAAAGCGCTGACCTCCATTTCTTGCCTTCTTTGATATCTTCTCCTTCCTTGTTACTACCTTTTGGATGCCAATGGCAGTTGGCTCAGGTGGTGAAGGTGTGGGGTAGGGCAGTTGCTGAGTTTGAAGCCTGCCTAGCTAAAAATATGAATAAAGAAAACTTTGCAAGGTGTCTTCTTTTCTGGATTATATTATCATTTTGTTCAGGGTTTTTGTCTCACAATTACCTTCTAATCAACTTCCTGCTCTTGTAAGTATAATCCCTAGAAAATGTTTAAAGAAAAATAGACTTAGTGATAGTGGCTATAAAAAATAATTAAATAAAATAAAATAAAAAGCTTAGTGACAGTGAAACTGTTAAGAAATTGAACACAATGATTTTAAATCGACTGTTTTGTTGTTTGGCCATTTCAGGGTGAAGTTAATGCTATCAAATGGGATCCAACTGGTACGCTGTTGGCTTCGTGCTCTGATGATTACACTGCAAAGGTGATCCCTATGATTATTAACCATGTCCTTTAGGTGTTACATATAGGCATTTACACCTGTTAGGATTCTTCTTTGCATTTCATGCCTTGCAACAGATAGAAGGTATTGTTTGCTCATGTCATAACCTTTATTAAATGTTTTCACGCATATCATATCCCTCCATTCCATGTATTCCCCAACTCTTCTTAAAATTTCAATTTAGTTCTGGCCCGGCATACTTTTATACTCTTCCAGTGCCCTTTATAGTATTGAAAAATTCTGTTTAATGGGGTTTCTTAAATTGTCTTTTAATCTTTTTCTTGACTATATTGACAACTACTACAAGCTTTTGACAGATATGGAGTATGAAGCAGGACAAGTATCTGCACGATTTGAAGGAACATGTTAAGGTACAGATTTTCCTCCATTTTATTTCCCTTTCTTCCTTTACACTCTTTTCTGACATTTGAATCCCAGACTTCTGTTTGTGATGAATTTATTTTTTTGTAGGAGATATATACTATCCGATGGAGTCCCACTGGACCGGGTACAAACAATCCAAATCAGCAGTTATTGCTGGCAAGGTACATGTGCTCTTATCTCACATCTAAGTAAGGCAATGTGTTGGATTTAAGTAGGTACTTGTCCTATCTATACGTTCAAACAGGACCTAAGTTACATAAATTTGGGGCAGTATGCATCCCTGTTGGCCCACCATCCCATCCCATTAATTAATAAAATGCATGTACTCTTTAGGACGTATAATGAACCCCCCCAAATAATCCCTCCAGTTTTCTCAAACCAAAAGAAACCTCTCTCACACCAGAGAAAAGAATAAATACATGTCATTACTAAGCATCACAAGAATATTATTGCCTTATTTTCCTCCATTGTGTTGCTTTTTGTAGCATTTAGTTTTCTATTTCCTTTTTTGCAAATGGTCAAGCAAAATTAGCAAATACATGCAGGCTGACACAAGAATAATAGACACATGAATGTAACTATATATTATTTTTTTTCGAGTGCACTAGGCCTATAGATATAGGCCATCTTGAACTGACTATAACATCCAGTAAAAGAATGTAGGCCCTTGCATTGTTCTGGCCCTCCTTGATCTGCCATGGTGGTGGATCTCTGATATTGTCACCAGGCAGGGTGATGTTGGACAAGTTATCTCTTCAATCAGACAGTAACTGGCTGACTGCGGACGTACCAAAGTGTCCCAATGTCCATAGTCATTCTTAGGTTGATTGTTTGCCTGGTTGTGAGTTTTTGTTATTTTTGTTCCTGGAAAGTAATTTGTCTATGGACTTCATAACTCAATAAACCACTAAACATGTGTCACTTTAAACCCAGATATTTGGGGTAAGGCTGCCTACCAATCACCTCTCATAGACCCCGCAAAAGTGGGAGTTCTGTGCACTTCTATGCCTATCTGGCAGGTGAGTAGTAGACAATAGAGGTCATAGTGTATGAAGTGGAAAAATGCACACTACATGCAAAATATAATATCAGATCACAATTAAATTATGACGTGAACTAGTACTCAGCTATTGGTGTCATATCTTTATAGGTTTCTACATCTTTATTGTGTTTCTGAATTTTGCTTAAAAGATTCATACATATCGTATGCTTCCTGAATTTATCTTAGATTTGATATATAGAACTTTCCTTTCCCTTTTTAATGAGCATTAGTTGTTCAAAGTTCAAAAACCATTTTCTCTTCCACCCTAATTAAGTCAATTATTGCCTCATCAGAAAAGGGTCATGTTAAGAGGCATATTATCTCTAAAGTGCATTATAGTTATAGTTTTATACTATGTGTAAGCCGTGTCACGTTCCAATGCTAAGAAGATACTTCTTGCTTTTCTTGTCTGAAGATCATTTGGCAAATACACTATATGGATATTCCCTTTAGAATAGATTGCATTTTATAGTTACCCCAGTTTCTTTTTGTTGAGTTCTTTGAGAATACTCTCATGTTCCAACCTTGGGTTTGTATAGATAAATGATATCGTTACTTTTAAACAATATTCTTTGGTTGTTTATGCAATGAAAGAGCCTCCTAACCACTCATGTTATGAGTGCAGGCTCTGTGCCCGGGGGGCAACAAGTAATTTTCTCTCTACGTCTTCTTTTTATACCTGTAACCTCTTTTCTCCTTATTGATCAGCGCTTCCTTTGACTCAACAATAAAGCTTTGGGACGTGGAACTGGGAAGACTTATTTCCAGCTTCGATGGTCACAGGTATCAAACTTAAATCTGTAGTATATCACATAACATCGCATTTCATGCATTAGTCAAGTACTTCAAGCAGCAAGATCACATCACATCATTTTAGAAGAAATTCTGTAGGAACCTCATGATGTCCCCATTAATTAGATAGAACTGGAGATATGATGCAGCTTCTATTACTTAAAACATGGACAGAATAATTGCAGCATCAAATGCTATAGCTATCCATTTCATTATTGGCCCAGATGCACATGCATGTATTGTGGTGCTTTTTCATCTTTCAGCATAGCATGGATGGTTATGGTTATCCGAATTCCTTTCTTTTCTCCTCTGAAATCTGAATTCTTCCAATAGAGCATTTGAAGAGTATACCAAGAGGAGCTTTTGATTTCCTCAGTTTCTTGAAATTGACAATATAATGGCAGTAGTTTTATTCAAATTTGTATTGAAAAATGGTTTTCTGTTGCAACAGGGATCCTGTGTACTCTGTTGCATTCAGCCCTAATGGTGAGTATTTGGCCAGTGGATCTATGGATAAATGCCTGCACATATGGTCTGTGAAGGAAGGAAAGATTGTGAAAACATTAACTGGAAATGGTGGGATTTTTGAAGTTTGTTGGAACAAAGAAGGTGATAAGGTTGCTGCTTGTTTTGCTAACAACATAGTTTGTGTTTTGGATTTCCGAATGTAAAACTTGCATATTTCTTATTAATTTTTTAGGCTAAATTAGTCTGCCCATCCATCTATAAACACTGTGATAGATGACCTTAAAATGGAGGAAATTTTCTTTTTATATTCTGTACAGGGTCATTTGTGATATATACAATGGATCACATTTGTTCCAGATTTCTGATGTAGATGGAGGCTTTAGTTCACATAGTATGTTGTGAATTGCATGAAGTAGGGGTATATAATCCACTCTAAACGTTAGATCTTAACAGAATGCTCGTGTAACTTACTAGTAATTTGGAGAGAAAAAAAGGTAGAACCATAAACTACTTGTATTCCTACTATTTACAATATGGTATATCCCCAAAACAGTATATGACTTCATTATATACATTGGAAAGCTGAAATCATAGCAAAAGAGTTTACCCTCTCCATGGGGAGAATATGATAGCGGGACCTTGTATTGGTGACAATGCCAAGGGCTCTTGGACCAAATAGTTGACTTGTGTCTAAGATCTTTACTTTCAGTTCCTGGAAGCTAGGGCGTCTCTTCTTTACTCTCTTTGGAATTTGGAGATCAGAGCATGGCTTGCTACTTGATTTTGTTTTTGTTATCATCGCTTCTTCTCTAGATATCTCATGCCCCATTTTCCCTTTGCTTAAGAGCCCGATCTACCAGAAACAACCTATTGCAACAATGAAAGGAGTTTTTTTTTTTGAGAAAATGATTTTGTATCATACTTGATGGATCCATTATTCCAATCACTAGTCGCAATTCCACACAATGCACTAAAATGCTATGCTAATGTGGTTAACATGCATATTTTATTTGTATTTTTTAGTCCAAAATTAAAGAGTTTGACCTAAATAGAATAAAATTTCATACTTTCGAACCCAAAAATTAAAAAAAAAAAAAAAAAAAAAAAAAAGACTTGACTCTTATTACAAATTCTTTTCTATTTCTATAGATTTGGGAAAAAAAATGTGAATTTTTAGCACAAAATTAAAGAGCAACCTACAAGAAGAATCAAAATAAGGCTCCCAAAATGGACTTAATGGGTCCAAGTGGAACAAATGAACCAAAATGAACTAAATTGGATCACATGGACCGAAAGTATACTGAATGGATCAAAGTGGACTAAATAGACCACATTAACCAAAGTGGACCGAATGGACCAAAATAGACCAAATGGATCAAAGTAGACCATAATGTTATAAAATACTATACTAATGTAACTTAACAAAAATGTAGTAATAATAAAAACTACACTTTGACTTTTAGATATAACTAGTCGCATTGGAATAAATAATTATTTTTTATTGTAATATAATGTATAATTTTTTTGAAGATAATTTGTTTTCCCTAAAAATTAAACAATTTCTATTCAGTCCAATTAGGTCTACGTTGGTCCAATCGGTCAATTTTGGTCCCCCTTCAGTCCATTTTAGACTAATTGGACCTTAAATTGATTCTTTTTATAGGTTTTCTTTACAAGTTTAGCTCAAAAATTCTTTTTTTTTTTCCTTCATTTTTGGGTTGAAAAGTATGAAATTTTATTATATTTAGGCTAAACTCCATGGTTTTAAAAATCGGACCAGCCGATTCAATTGAGAACGGGACCTTAATTCTATCGGTTATTAGTTAAAACTGGAAATGAAAGAAAAATTGGACAAACAGTACAAACCGCCGATTCAATCAGCATGACCGGAAACCGGTTCAGTTAAATCGGTTTTAACACTTCTTCATAAATACTTCAGCTGTTGTGTTTTTTAACCAAAAAAAAAATTAAAAGAGAGATCTTGTTTCAGATTTAAGAAGAGAGGTTTTGATTTTAAAAATACTCTCTCAAGTATAAAGTGGTGAAGCCTAAGACACCCACAATGACCCAAAACCATCAGATTTACTTTACTTACATTTTGCTCAAAAGAAAGAAAAAAAAAATCAGATTTACTATATTTGTGTTGAGGAAGAACCAAAGATAAGCAGATTTGTAATGATCTGTCTGCTTCATTGAGGCTTTTTTTTGCTGCTCTTGCCTCTTGCACATGCACATACTCACGAGAGAGAGAGAGAGATATGAAAAGCAAAAAGTGAGATGCGAAAATGTAAAGAAGTATTGTTGAAACTTGAACCAAACGTGTAATTGTAAAGATTTCAAAATGTGTGGTAGTTGGGATACTAATGTGTAGAATGTTTGGAGGGGAAAAAAAAAAATCAAGTGGGCAATGATATTACTACCGATTGGTGCACTTACTTTTTGTTATTTGAGAGGTTAAAAAATAACTAAAATATTTTATAGTGGGCTTGTGAGTTTTGGGTGCTTGTATATGTTTTTTTGTTTTTGTTTTGGTTGAATTGTATTGAGTGGTGTCTAAAAGTTGGTAAGCTAAAGTTTAATGTTTTACTATTATTTAATTTTTTAGTTAAAATGACCAGGTATAAAATTATTTATTTATTTATTTATTTATTTTTATAATTATCAATTAAATTATTTATGATGTTACCGGTTCGACCATTGGTCGAACCTCGGTCTGACTAAAAAACTGATAATCAATCCCTTTTTCAATTCTTTCACTATATCAATTTTTAAAACCATGCTAGACTCTTTAGTTTTGAGTTTAAAAAAAAAAATTAAAAAAATAGACATTAGAAATTAAAAAAATGAGCCCTAAAAATGATAAATATTCAAAAGACTTATTTAGTTCATTTTGTCCTCTTCAATCCAATATGGTCCTATTTAGTCCATTCTATCCACTAAAGTTATATTCGGTCCAATTCAGCCTATTCGGTCTTATTCAGTCCAATTCGATATAATTCAGTCCACATTGGTCTTATTCAGTCCACTTCGGTCTAATTCGGTCCATTCAGCCAACCTTGGCACTATTCACACCACATAGGTCCTATTCTGTCCACTTCGGTCTTATTCGGTCCATTCTGTCCACTTTGATCCACTTTCCTATTCGGTCCATTTTGGTTCTATTTGGTCCATTATGTCTCCTTCCGTCCTATTCAATCCACATTGCTTCTATTTGGTCCAGTCAGTTCACTTCAATCCACTTCCATCTTATTCAATCCAATTTGGTCCCTTTCAATCCATTCGATCCTGTTTGTTCTTATTCTCTATCATTATTGAAGCTTTGATTAGAAAACAATAATCAAACAATTGCAATACATAAAAGAAATAATTAATTTTACAATAAATTCTATTACAATTAGATTGCAATCAAATCATTATTGCCTTATTGGATTGCCAAACTCATATAAAGCTAGTGCAACAATTGTAAAAATGTAAATAATTAAGAGTACAGAAAACACCCTGAAATTTTGCTTGGATATCGGTAATAGTAAACGTTAAATTCAATGCACATAAGTATCAAATTGATAAATCTGATAAATATATATTAAAGAGATTGTAGGCACTGCAGTCACTGATAATTATAGAGATTGGCTGTTCATAATTCAAACAAAATATTATCATTGTCTTGTGTACAGGAAGATCACATATGCATCCAATGCTTTTTCAATAAGATATTGATTCAAAAACGTAGGAAAAATCATTTGTCAAAATGATCAACGCTAGTAAATTTACAATCTGCCCCAAAAAGAGAAGGAAAACCAACAAGTGTTGTAGGACTGTGTTACGAATGAATTCTTACACCAAATGGAAATCACCAAGAACAAGACCACTACAGTACACAAAAGTGATATCACTGCAGTTCTTAACCATTCACTTCTCAGAGCCTTCTGTCAATCATGACTAGCCTAGGCAACAAAAATCCAATCATTTTCAGTTACAAGTTAGAACACTCATTTCCTTCTCACTGTCCAGGTCTTCTCAACCAGCCGTGTCCTAATTGACAATGTCCGTCATTCTCTAACATCTTCAAAATAAGAAGCTGGTATTTCTGGAGGTGAAGGCATGGTTGCCACACATTTGAACTGTTAAGAGAAAAACAATGACTCCAATCAGATTTTACATTTTCGGTAATGTTAATATACAAGTCAAACTTATTATAGCATCTTCTATTTTTTTTTTTTTCCCCTTTTGGGGGTGACCAATTATAACTTATAAGTACATTACAACACATACCTTGTGCTGCTTGTATTTCCCTCTTACAGCTTGAAAAGTGCCACCTCTTCTACTCAGATACAAGTCATGTATAATAAGAACACATTCCTTTAAGTCAGCGGGCTTATATCCAGAGTACATTTGCAGGGCTGAACACTGCAAAATGTATTTACTTAATAAGTACCATCCATACAATAAATTTCACCATAAATGAGCCTGCCTCTGACATCAACTCTTACCCAAGGGTGCATCTTTGGCCGGATCATAAATCTTGCCAAAAACATAACAGATGCAGCAACCATAGAAGGCAAAAATTTTACACAATGGTAATCTAACAAACTTAGCTCCGCAAGGTAGTAACCAAGGAACTCCAACTGAAGATTGGGAGTCTGCAGAAGACACCAGAACATAGTTAGTCAACAGCATAAATTACCATTTTTGCTCATCAGTTTAAAAGACTGATACAGAGAGGATGCAGCTCACTTTGTAACTCTCTTGAGCAACTTTATTGAATCGTCTGCAAACCAAAATGGAAAAAAGGAACAACAATCAGTCCAATGCCCTGTGCTTTTCTGTAGATCATCAATGATAAAGAAAAAACAATATAGCATGTTGATAATATCCTTGCCTTAGAAATGTCTTTATCGTAGGATTGCCCACTTCAAAACTCAGTGACTTAAGTATGTCAGCCTCCATTTTCACCACCTTTACAATCACCACAAAACTAATCTCAACAAAGAGCACAACAATAACCTAGACCTCATTTGGAAAAGATGCAAAAACATAAAACCATTGGAAAAAAAAACAGAGTACCTCTTCCTTAGTATAAGTATTATCTGTTATGTAACAGAACTCTTCCACATGCGGAGGACTAATCTCTTCATACTTTCTACATTTAACAACAAGTAACACCATGCTTAGTAAGTGGGAAAAGGCCATCATTTTTTAACAATCTCATATCTCATATCTCATATCTCAAATCACAAAGAGTAGCAGCAATTTCAAGGAAGCTTACGAGGCAACAAGCATTGCTGAAACACCCAGTAGCTGAAGCTTATGCCTATTGAGAGAATTCAAAGACAGGTATCTATCAACATAAGAAATGGTGAGGTACAAAGTATCTGAAACCAGCTTGTACTCTTCTGCAACCTCAACCAACCAATCCACTAGTATGCCCCTCATATTAGAATTGACATCCTTCTGAACCCTCTCAATGTAATCAGGCAAAGGTCTTCTTTTTGGATCCACCTGAACATTCAATTAACCACCACAACATTTAGCCCCCATTTATCAAAATCCCAAACCCACCAAAACCCCAATCAACATAACCAATTTGAGTAGCTTATTACCAAATTAGATTGCCCAATATTTATACAATAACAACCAAATCTTAGTATCAATCCTTAATAGATTAATCGTGGTCACTCGCAAAAATCCTTAATAGATAATGGCATTTTAATCTCAAAATTCTAAAATATTCTCTAAGCGGAGACTAATAGATCTATGTATAACACAGATTGCAAACATTTGTTTCTCTTAAAATCGATGAACACCCAATTGATAAAAGAACCAAATGAGTACAAAACAACATGGCCCAACTGAAAAAACCAATCGAAAAAGCAATGGTGGACCTTCTTTACCTCCATGTTGTGAAGGTAGTCATAAATCTCAGAAACATAAGGCCCGCACATCTGGGGATCATCGGACTTGTCCTCATTGTCTTTGTCCTTTGTCTCCTCGAGCTTTGTAGCGGTTGTCGATGCCTTCTTGACACCCTTGGCCTTGGTTTTACTCTTGGGCTGTTTCTGTGGCGGCTCTTCAGAACCACCAGCGTTTACGACGACGTTTGACGAGTTTGTAATCTCGCCCAACACCACTCTCTTCTTGGCAGGCCTTTCCTCTTCAGCCATGGCGGCCCTCTTCTTCGCCAAGCGCGTCATGCGCACGCTCTTCCCTTGCTCCGCCATGGCAGTGGTTATATACAGAAGCTCTCACAAACCCACTTAGCCTTTTGGGTTTTGAAAGAGAGAGAGAGAGAGGACAGAGAGGGATTTGGAGAGTGAGAGGAGAGGAGGGTTTTGTAGTTTGAGCTTTGTAGAGAGAGAGAGAGAGAGAGAGAATCTAAAAGCGCCATTTGAGTTTATTTCAAAAGAAAAGAGTTGGCGCTTCTCTCTCTGTCAGTGTAAGTTTTTCTTTTCTCGGTTTGAGTTTTTTTTTTTTTTTAACGTTTAAGAGGGTTTTGGGTTTTGGATTTCATTTGGGTGGGCTTTTTTTTTTTCATTTTGGACAAGTTTTGGTGTTTTAAATTTTGAAATTTTGAGGGGCTCATTGCTGAGCTGATTTTTTAAGATTTAAGTTTTGCTTTGTGTTTGTGGTTAGGCGGGTCATTTTTCCGCCAATGTGGTTCAGGTATTGACATTTATTTGGAAATTGAAAAACTTTATTTTATATATATTTATGGACTACACGTGTTAGTGGTACTTATGGTAATTGAAAAACTTTTTTTTTTCTTATATAAAAAAAATATATATTATTCAGGGATTGTTTGGTATATGTGTTTAAACACATGTTTTTAATTTTTAAACAATATCACACGCATTTTCATACACTTTTTCACTCACATTAATTTTCAAAAAAACTGAAAACTGTTGTTTATACACACGTACCGAATAAGCCCTCACTATTTTACTTTTTTCCTCATTGCCTGTTTGATTTAAGTTTATTTCATGAAAGTCTAAAACAAAATGGCCAAACTCTTACTCAAAAATCAAAATATATTCTCCAAAAAATAAATAATATAAATATAAATTCTTAGTCATTACTATATTTTTGTTCAACTTATTTTCAAAACGGAATACATCAATAGAATAAGTTATTTTTATACAAAACTAACACTTTTTAATATTAATCACCAATTTTACACATATTAGTGGAAAATATGGAGGAAACCCAACGGAACCAATCTATTTCTACCACATTCAAATCTTTTTCTCTTCTTTTTTTTCCCCCAACTTTTGGACTGCCAAAAGATTTTTGTTACTTTAATATATATATATAATTAGAAATGAGGAATTTGAATATTGAAAGTTAAATGTTTTCATTAAAAATACTAGAAAGTGTCAACCAATTGAGTTTACACTGTTAATATATACTCCCAAACTTACATAAGTTACAATTCAATTGCTAAAAGTTTCATGGTTCATTTCAATCTCAACCTCACTAATTGTAAGGAAAAAGAAAGATGAGGATGATAAAAACAAATAGAAAACCCTTGAGACTTGACTTATCTTTTATGACAAACTAAGTCTTGATTTCTTAATTTTGTCATATTACCTTAAATTTTTTATAACATGACAATCAAAAATACTCCATCTATATTCATTAAAAACTACTAATGAAGCAGCCTATCTAGTGGTAGTAAAATTGTGAAGGTTATCTATTACATTCAAATGACACCATTTTGTTGTGGGTGATAGTTTTCTTCTCCACTTTAGAGAAAGAGACTCTGCAATTGGGAAATACTACATAACCCAAAATTTATTATAAAAAAAAAAAAAAAAAAAAAAAAAAAAAAAAGGACAAAACCGGTAAAAAGATAAAAGTTTTAAACATTTTTAAAAAGAGTGAAATGATTATTAAGATAATGAATTTGAAGCATTGAACACCAAACATAGGGTTTTCACTAGTGGATTTTGACATATATAAAACATTTAAACTTTTGTAAGGTTGAATTTATTCAATTATGTATTGACTTTATTCCGTGCCAAATTTACTTGTAATTTAGCAATTAGATACCCTGTATTTAGGTGGGAATTATGTAAGGATAGTATGTGAGAGAGTGTAAAGAAATCTCAAGAAGTGTGCAATTCAAGGGAGTCTCGCGACTGGTAAGTCACCAGAATGGCACACTTGTAAAGCATGTAGGAGGAGCTGAAGGGTTGTGCCAGTTGTAGCACAACAAAACAAAACTTCCAGTTTGGTCAGACAGTTAGCTCGCGACTCATTCTAGTCGTGAGGTCGAGTCACCAGAATGTCCTATTTGATGAAAACTGACCTTTTTCATTCCTCATACACCTTACTATAAATATCCTTATACCCACAAAATGTAGAGAGTTTTTAGAGAAAATTTCAAAAGAAAAACCCTAAAGAAAAACAAAATTGACTCATCCACAATCTTCATATTTTGATTCTCTAAATTTCTCTACTCTCGCCCTCTCTATTGACATATCCTTGAAAGGTACAGTAGTTAAATCCTTATTTCACCATACCCATATCAGTGAGGAGGTATTTTGGTGCTTGGAAAGCAGTTCAAAAGGAACCAATTCATTTTGGTTGATGCAATGGGTTATTGCGGATTCGGTAAGCTAGAGAAGACAAGATTTGGCGTAACCCTCTTGGAGCAAGAAACTTGGAGAGCTTAGGTGCACTGGGTAGATTAGGCTTGGAAGGTCTTTTACTATTCATGTATCCCAACTTTATTCTTTAGTGAATTATTGACCGCTTGGAAGGCAGAGGAAAGGTTTTTCGCCGAGTACTTTGATTTCCTCTTTGATAACACATCGCCGTGTTATTTTTGTGTATACATCTTTCTTCCCTTTCTCTTTACCTTTTAATTACTACTGTGATTGTAATTAGTTATGGTTTAGAGTGTGTTACCTATTTGTTATAGTTTATATTTCATATTCCGCATATATATTGTTTAATTATAAGATTGTGTTGGTAGTTTTGTATTTGAAGGTCTAAACGTTTATAGCTGTTTTACATATTATTTGAACTTTTAACTTTAAATTGTAATAATTTATAAAGTCTATGGATTAAAAAGATAAATTTAAAAAATCTAGGTTTTATTTGTCACAACTCACAGGTGACAAATTTTGAGTATGTTTTTTTTGTAATTTATAAAAAAAAAAAAAAAAAAAAATCCCAAAAGTATATGACGGGATACAAGTTTTCTACATGCGGTAGAAAGTTCCACCGACAATCACCACCATTAATTCTTAACTCTGTTGACGATAGGGACATTTTTGTTTACTGCTAACATCTTTTTTAAAAAAAAAAAATTTTAAAATGTAAAATTGGTGCACATGTAAATATGAGGTTAGTCTGTTTAGTATACTTAAAATTATAAATAATGGAATTCATTTATTCCAAAATTTTTAATACCTTCTTAAAAAAAAAAAAAAAAAAAAACTTAATAACATCAACCTGTTTCACAGCATAAGACATATGGTGGGCATGCGTGACCAATATAAATTGATCGACCATCAATAGCATCTCCTTCTGTTATCTGCATGATAAAAGTTTATGGTAATTTACTTAGGCAATAATTTTGAGCTTTAATTTTCCATCATGGTGTGTCGCCTACTCGCCTGTCCCCTATAATTATTACATATCAAAATACCAGTAATGCAATATAAATTATTCTACCATGATAACCATTCATGTGCATGATAAAAATAATTTAAGGTTGATGAATGGTAAAGTTATAGTTTAATATTAACAGCAACCATAAATATAAAATAAAACAAAATAAAAAATCAGCCGGTGAGATTGGGTTAGTAATTTTCCAGCCTCACTTGATATGTGTGGGATAGGATAGGAACTACACACACTCCTAAAGTATTTATTATTGAAAAAATATATTTTCACATCGGAATACATCTACTACTTCGCATGTCTACAATTACATGAGAATGTCCATATTTTAAAAAATAAAAGTAGATGTGAAATAACCACATCAAAAAAGCAATGTGATAGAATAAAGCTTTTACTATTTAGGTTGTAAATGAGTAAAGAAGTGCTTAGGAAAAACTTATTTATACTTGTTTATTCATGAAACAATCAAGTTCAATCCTAGTTTTAAGCTTGATTATCAAATCAATTAAACTCTACATAAAAGTGTATTCACGAATTAGTTTGTGAAATTATGAAGTCTGACTTTAAGCATATGGGTCTGTTTGGATAGAACTTGTTTTGCTGAAACTGAAAACTGAAAACACCGTAGCAAAATAATTTTTAAATGTATAAATAGTGCTGTGAGACCCATTTTTAATGAAAAAATTGATAAAAAGTGGAGTTTGTGGGATCTGTGAACAGTGCACAAGTACACTGTTCACAGAAGAACGGGTCAACCATTGCGACTGAAAAAAAAAAAAAAAAAAAAAAAAAAAAAAAAAAAAAAAAAAAAAAAAAAAAAAACTGAGGAAACGCAGACACAACACTAATAAGTGCTATCCAAACTAGCACTATATCTAGAGTATAATTTTAGCTCCAAGCCGATTTGGAGCTATCACATCTAATCCCCTGAATAGCAATTGAAAAGGTCATCTCCACTTTTTCCTAATTTTATTCTTTTGGTTATATAACTAATTTAGCAACTCCATTTTGTTTTCTTTCCTAAATTCAAAAATATCGAACAAGTGAGAAGCAAGTAGTCCATAAGATTTTTAGAAGTAAAATTTGGTCATTTAATTTCCCATGCACATGCTAATGTTGCTTTTATTACAAAATCCGGTTAGTAGCGCTAGTTACCTCTTATGGTCTAATGAACTTTTCATCTTTTCTTTGCACATGAGCATATATATACACAACAGGTTCATACGGCCAAAAACACAAAAGGCTCTCTCTTTTGCTTCACGCAAAATCTTGAATGCGTTTTCCTTCGTAGACAACAGATGGAAATGTGATGGAAGACTGTAAAATAGGCCATCATGACCCTACTGGAGATCAATATATTGGGTTGATTGATGGGCAAATTCACAATTGCTAGATTAGCCTGGTAGATATTAATGGAGAATTAGAACCAAATCCATTGTTGAAAGATGGATATATTTCCCATAAAATCCAATAAATATGACATCACATAGAGATAATGCTGCTAGTCTGCTACTACGACAATGGAGAGAAAATAAAGTCAACTTATAAATATTGTTCTACAATTACACCCTATGGAGGAGGTTAAAAAGAATCAGTCTGTCAGATATTGGAAAATTTATTCTATGTTCTTTTAGCAATTGATTGCAGGATCCCAAAATTTTGAATCAGTGCCCAAGCTTGAAGTTTACTCATCAACAGTCACACTGACTATCTGCCCAACTAGATATTTACACAACCTACCATCCTTAACTGATGGAAACATAGAGAAATCACGTTTCCAGGGATGTCTTCGTGTTCACGATCAATACTTGGCTTCCTCGATCAGAGTTTTGGTAGGTGAAGGGAACATTTTCCAGTTTGAGGTGGCAACTCTAATGCACCAACAAGGCAATCACTGTAACATTCTGGGTTTACTGGCTGGCCATTTTGGAGCAGACTATAAAAAACTATAGTAGCTCTAGTAACATTCCTCCATAGCATACTACATCTCTAGCTTCCTTTTAATCTCAAAGTACTCTGCATCACAAAATCACATTCCATAAATATAATTCAAAGAAATAGCTAAATTACCATGGACTCATAAAAGCAGATCATGGACAAGCTCAATTAATCAGTGTTGAACAAAATGCAAGCCAGTTACAACAAGCCAAAAGTAAGACTAACTAACCTAGAGGTGCATAACCATTTACAAGTGGAATTGATGTTAAGTTATTTGCCCCTCTTCACCAGAAATTTGTCCATCCTAAAACCTCCTGCCACAGCAATCATCCAAAAGAATTTTGCCAACCTTCACAGCACATAATGTAGTTTGCAGAACCTCCCATCACTCAACATTAGCCAGTGCAACTGAAAGCAAGTCGTCTACTGAATGAAATATCCATTTCCATCCCACATTCAACTTTTCTACTTGGTTATCCATAAATAACCCAAATACCAATCTGTCATTCTTTTAGATCTTCAAAGTAAGAAGCAGGTATTTCTGGAGGAGAAGGCATACTTGCCACATATTTGAACTGTTTCCAAGAAAACAATGTTTATGAAATTAGATCACTACTCTTTGAATTATGTGAAAATTTACATCAACTTCAGTTATAAATGTTTAACCATAAATACCTTATGCTGCTTGTATTTCTCTCTTATGGCTTGTAAAGAGCCTCCTTTTCTACTAACATACAAGTCATGTATGATAAGAACACAATCCTTTAAATCAGCTGGTTTGTATCCAGAATATTGTTGCAGTGTTGCGCACTGTGAAAAGCATACAACTTGTAAGTGCTTTCAAATCAAAAAGTCATACTATTAGCAGGTCTCAAAAGTCAAGCTCTTACCCAAGGATGTATCATTGGCTGAATGATAAATTTTGCAAGAAAGATAACTGATGCAGCCACCAAGGAAGGTAAGAATTTCACACAGTTATAGTCTAACAAACTTAACTCCCCAAGATAATAGCCAAGGAACTCTAACTGCAAATTGGGACTCTGTAGAAGGCACAAGACAATGAGTCAATAACAAAAATGTTTCAAAATCAGGAACATTTACAAGAGGGCCAAGAAGACATTTAACTTACTTTGTTGTTCTTTTGAGCAACGCTAGT
The DNA here is from genome assembly GCF_001633185.2 of Quercus lobata. Taxonomy (NCBI): domain Eukaryota; kingdom Viridiplantae; phylum Streptophyta; class Magnoliopsida; order Fagales; family Fagaceae; genus Quercus; species Quercus lobata. The sequence continues at coordinate 22,853,512 of NC_044906.1, read as the reverse complement.
GAATCTTCTGCAAACCAAAACGGGGAAAAAAATAACTATAATCAGTTGAATGTATCATTTAAGTGTTTAACTGTAACACTGGTTCATTTATGGATAATTAGTGATGAACAAAGAGGAAAATACACAGCGTCTTGACAGTGTCCTTACCTTAAAAATGTCTTTACTGTAGGATTGCCCATTTCAAACTTCAGTGACTTGAGTATATCAGCCTCCATCTTCACCACCTTTACAACCACAATGAAACCAATATTAATGAAATCACAACAATAAAACTTAGACCCACATGGGAAAGAAAAATGACAATTAAGTAAAAAAAGAAAAAAAGACAATCACCTCCTCCTTAGGATATGTATTATCCGTAATGTAACAAAAATCACCCACATCTGGAGCAGTAATTTCCTCATACTTCCTATTCATCACAATAGGAAAACCAATAATTGTGAGTACAAAGAAAACCCATATTTATAAAACTATTTTATGGTTAGTAATTTTTAACCAAGTAGATTGTACCATCCCTTAGGTTTAAACCATAATATTAAAATTATTATCAATTTTACCAAAAAATATTTACAAACCAACATAATCAAGATTATGATTGATGGCACATAAACAATACAACAAATAAATTTCAAAGAATTGTTTTTATTTATAAAGGGAATAAGAGACTCAAACTAATAACTTATGCTTCACTTCACAAGACATGATCCCAATTGATTGTACAATACCTTGGAATTAAAACTCATCTTAAAAAAATACTATCAATTCACTACACAATATCTACAAATTGATATGATTAATATTATAGTTAACGACACAAACTACGTAATAAAAAAAAATAACTTTTTTGATTTGTTTAACAGTAAACACATCAATTTATAACATTAAACAAGTAAAATTTATAACATCACTAGCATTGCTCATATACCCATTTTTATAAAACAACAATTGCTTATCTTAAGCCCAAAACAAAAGGTTTGAAAGACTTGGAGGCTTACGAGGCAATTAGCATTGAAGAAACACCCAACAATTGAAGCTTCTGCTTATGGACAACGTTCAAAGATAGGAATCTATCAATATATGAAATAGCGAGATACAAAGTGTCTGGAAGAAGCTTATACTCCTCTGCAACCTCAACCAACCAATCCACCAAAACCCCTCTCATGTTAGCAGTAACTTCCTTCTGAACCTTCTCAAGGTAATTCGGCACTGGCCTTCTCTTTGTCTCCATCTATAAAAAAACCAACCCATCTTCAAAATTAGCCCCAAATCCAAACCCCCACATCAAAAAAATCCAAATTTCAAACACCCATTAGTTCAAAATGGCTAAAAATTGAATCTTTAGCTCTATCTATATGATAAAAATAAAAAATCCCATCTTCAAAATTAGCCCCAAATTCAAATACCCATTAATCCAAAATGGCTAAAACAAAATCCCAAGCAATTTATGAACCAAAAAGATTGTGTCTTTACCTCCATTTTGTGAAGATAGTCATCAATGTCGGAGGTATAAGCTCCACAAAGTTGGGGATCATCACAACTGTCATCGATTTCCACCTTTGTGGGACTACCCTTTGTTGTGCTTATTAACGTTGTCGTTAATGCCTTCTTTGCCTTTGGCTTTGTCTTCGTTACAGGCTTGTTGTTCACCGGAACAACAACGTTTGACAAGTTCGGAAGCTCCCCCAACACCACTCGCTTCTTGTTAGGTGAGCCTGAAGCTGCAGACAAGGCTCTCTTTTTGGCTGCGCGAGTGATGCGCACACAGTTCTCTTGCTCTGCCATTTGGGAAACCTTGGAAGCTCTCCTTTGCTCTTAGGTGCTTAGACAAAGAGAGAGAAAGAGAGAGTGTGTGTGCAGAGAGAGTTGGGGTGAGTTTGTGAGAGAGCAGAGAAGGGTTTTGTAATGAGAAAGAAAATGAGAATGAGCGCGATTGCTTGTTTTTCAAAAACGCGCTTTTGGGATAGAGGCGTGTGTGGGAAAATTTTTTTATTTTTGTTTTGAGTTTTGAAAGTTTTTGTGTTTTTTTAACTATCAATGGTTGGTTCAAAATTTTGTGTGGGAATTTTGGAATTTGAGCAAAATGACAAAACGTTAAAGGCAAACTTTTTATGTTCCCGGGTTTCTGTAATGTAATTTTGTGACTCGGCGGGCTTTTGATTATATTTACCATGTTTTTAATTGAACCGCTCCCTATGGTTTTAATGACCATTGACCAATGGTGTACAATTGTGCATAGTGCATTTCTATTATATTGTTGTACTGGAAAATGGCACCATCTATTTCACCTTTTGCTTCTCCAAACAAATAAGTAAAAATCTATTTCACCTTTTGTATTTGAAAAATTCTAATATTACGACCAATTTTATACTTATTTAATTATTTTTACAATTATCTGAGTAATTAATCGTGAGTGGTAAAAAAAAAAATTATGTATTCATGTAAAAACAACAAATAACTAATCACAATCTGCTACATAAAATGATTATAAAATGAGTGTAGAATTGTTTGCATTTTTTGTTTTCTTCCCCCGCTTGAAAAACATTTTTGGGATTCATCTTTTTTTTATGTATGGTACTATGAAAATTACAAGTTAACCATTGTATGTGTTTGATTATACCAAATTTTTTTTTTTTGTTTTACCATTGATCTAACCAAAATTTGCATCACTTGGTCTTGATGTGCCTTCAGAGCTTTATTTGACTTTGTTTATAAGTGTCAATCTAACAAAACATCATATCAATTGGTATACTATCGTTTGAATTCGTTTATAAAGGTTTATAGGTTTGTATTAACCTTAATGGAAGGACTTTATCTATATTCTATATAATATTTTAAAGTTGAAATGAATTATTTATTGTTGTTGTGCTCTTATTAAATCACATTAACATAGCATTTTGGTTTATTCGGTCCTCTCTCTCTCTCTCTCTCTCAAAAAGTTCTAACTATAAGATCAAATTTGTAAACCTAAAATTTCATGCTCTTAAAGTCCTTAACAAAATGATGCTATAAAGTAATTTACATATTTTTTTCCTTTTATTTTGTATTTAATTTTTTACCATAAGTTGATGACTTTTTTTGTTTTGTTTATTTTCTTGAATTCCATTTTCAATAGGAATTATAAGATATAAAAACTAATTTTTAGCATAAGTTATGTGATACTTTAAGGCAGCAGATGTTTTGCATGTGACCTTGCTATCTAGTTGTTACTCTCTCTCTCTCTCTCTCTCTCTCTCTCAAAAGGATAAATCATTTATTTTGTTCAATTATTTGGATAATTGATTTTTCTAGATAGGCTTTGGTTTTGAGAATTGTATCAACTATCAACTATACTTTGTTAAAAATAATCACATTATTTTAAATGGTTTGGGACTAACACTTATAAGTTTCATATACTACTTTTATTTTTCACTTAACAAATAAACAAAACATATGATAATAATTTCATTCTTATATGATACATGCTTTGAGGAGAAATGTAATACTAAATTAAATAATTGACTATGTCAATGTTCAATGCAATAAAGATAACCAGTAAAATTAAATACATTACAATTTAGGCTACAAATAGAGGCTAGAACTACTAGAAAACAAGTAACATCGATACATTAAAGTACAACAACCGAAATCAAACTACTTATTTGCTAATATGCACCAAATCGGCTACAAAGCAACCTATTATAAATTTATAATAATAAGAGTAATGAGTAGTGGGTTCTAGTTGGTTTAATTGGTAAAGTCTCTGATGATTGAATAAGAGATCTTGGATTGAATTCCCACCTAAACCAAAAACCGATTGGTGTCATGGTCTAATGATAAAGAGCTATTATCAGGAGCAGACGTCATAGATTGAAACTGAAAGCTTGAATTTGTGTGAAAACACAAGAGCTCTTTAGACCCCCAAATTAAAATTACAGCTCGGTTAATTTTACTCTAACTTAAACTAAGTGCGGAATAGAGTAAATGCGAATGTACATACAATATAACTACTCTAAGCCATATTCATCAAATCACAGTAGTAAAATGAAAGTTAAAAGGGTAGGGAAGAAGAATGTGAATACAAGATAACATGTCAATGTGTTATCAAAGAGGAAACCGAAAAACTCGGCAAAAAACCTCTCTGCTACCCTCCAATAAATCGATCCACTAGAGAATAAGTTGGAGTACACGAATAACAAAAGACCCTCCAAGCCTAGTCTAACCCATGTACTTGAGCCCTCCAAGCTCCTACTACCAACTAACTTGACGAAACCTAGTCTTCTCTAGCTTTCCGAATCACGCAATTCAACTCGATTACATCCACCAAACAAATGGCTTCTTCCAATGCTTCCCAGTAGCACCAAAACCTCACTTTACACTCAGGATATGTGTGGTAAGTGTTTGGGCTATCAATCTCTCAAAGATTTGGATATGGAGAGGTAGGAGTTGAGAAAAATCACAATGGATTGTGTAGAGGATTATGGGTATGACAATCTCTCACTCTCAAGGGTAATGGCTAGGGTTTTCTTTTTGAAAAGTACTCCTCTTAATATGTGGGTAATGTGGGTATATATAGTGTGGGTAGAGATAAGGTGTATCAGATATGACAAAATAGCAAAACATAATGTTTCGCGGGTATCTCGCGGGAAGGCCTTACTCGCGAGACACTTGCGAAAACCAGCTGTCACCATCTGTCATAACTCTTCGCATTCCAATCATGTGCTGAGCACATGCTTCACTTTGCGGGAAGGCTTCTAGCGAGCTACTCGCAAAAACTCCTTTGATCTTCAATTTGCCTTGAGTCTTCACACTCTCTCTCATACACAACCCTTACAATGAAATCTCACATATAATACAAGGTACATAAGATCGAACATAATTATAATCAAATTTGGCACGAAATTAAAGCCAACACAAAATAGTTGTAAATCACAACTTTACAGAAATTATCTAAAAAAAAAGTAATGAGTATATATGTGAATAATTGTGTCCCTTGCTTGGAATGTGATCCTTTCTATTTATACTTAAGCCTTTAACATTTATTTTTAATTATTTACGCCATGTGGTGTGTATTCCTTAATATTGTAAGACACCTTTCCTTTGTTCTAAGGTGATAACTTATGCATTTGAATTATGTAATCTCTTATGATAAAAAAATTAGGGCATATTCTACCATTGTCCTTCATTTAAAAAAAAAAAAAATTCATGTTGTTTTTGTTATTGTTAGAGCACCCACAGCAGGTGTGGTAAATGTGCCAAATGTCAAATATTTGGCACATTTACCACACCAAACACAAAAATGATGCTTTATGAGATGTGCCAAATCTCAAAATTTATACCACATAGCTACAGTACCGTTGCAAATTTGCAACAGTATGGACAGATGTGGTAAAATTTTTTATTGTTTTATATTCTTTCTCTCTCTCCTCTCCCTTCATTTTTTTCTTTTCTCTTCTCTCTCAGTCTCCGGTTCCTCTCCTCTCAAACCTCACTCTGTCTCTCCGTCTCCCACTCCCTGTTTCTCTCGGCGCCGTCGCCCTGCTCGACCTCGGGGCCTCCGTGCTCACCAAGACGCTGACGTTCGCCGCCGCGTTCTCCGCCTTCGGAGATCCGATCCCGTGGCTCATCGCGCTCGCTTTCTTCTTCGCTCTCGCTTTCAACACGATCGAGTGGACCGATTGGGCCAAGGTTGTGATCGTGCCTGGGTTGGTGTCGTTGATTGTTGGGGTGATTTGTAATGGGGTCCGGCGTGGGGCTGTGGTTGTTTGGGGTGATTTTGTAATGGGTTTGTGTCGTTGATTGTTTGGGTCGTGGTGGTGCAGTGGCGGCGATCGTGCCTGGGTTGGTGTCGTTGATTGTTGGGGTGATTTGTATGGGGTCTGGCGTGGGGCCGTGGTTGTTTGGGGTGATTTTGTAATGGGTTTGTGTCGTTGATTGTTTGGGTCGTCGTGGTGCAGTGGTGGCGATCGTGCCTGGGTTTGTGTCGTTGATTGTTTGGGTCGTGGTGGTGCAGTGGCGGCGATCGTGCCTAGGTTGGTGTCGTTGATTGTTGGGGTGATTTGTAATGGGGTCCGGCGTGGGGCCATGGTTGTTTGGGGTGATTTTGTAATGGGTTTGTGTCGTTGATTGTTTGGGTCGTGGTGGTGCAGTGGCGGCGTGGGGCCGTGGTTGTGGCTGGGTATTGATTAATCAAAGTGGTGGTGGTTGTGTGGTGGTGGCTGTTGGTTGTGTTTGATGAGTTGTATATATTATTTTAATGGGTAGGAAATATTATTTTAATGTGTAGGAAATATTATTTTAATGTATAGAATTGTATGATAAAACATCTGATAAATGGGATGTTGTAAAATGGTGTGGTAAAATAATAAAGTAGGTCTTTGATGTTATAAAATAGCATAATTTTTGTCACATCTGCTGTGGATGCTCTTATAGTTATATTTTTCTTACATTACATTGTCTATTTTAAGACATATCAAACTGACATTAGGCTCATAGCTTACCCCCTAGATTTATTTTCTGGCCCAATTGCTAGATATAGTGATTATATGAATGTGGTTTTCTATTATGTCTCTTTTATTCTTTCGGGGATGGGCTAATTCTTTTTAAATATATGAGGAAGCCCATATTCTCACCCTAACTAAATAACAGTGGCCCATTTAAATTGTTATTTTCTTTCACCTAGTGTTATGACTAGAGAGTAGTTTTCTCCTCTCCCTCCCACACAAACACTCTATCTTGCTATCTTGCAGCTACCATGAATTAGAAATCATGGTTCTCTTCCAAGATTTCTACGGAGGGCTCATCATCAAACCATGGATTTATGTGATTTTTTTTTCTTTTTATTAAGAAAATTAGAGGTATGTGGTTTATTCACAAAAGATTAACATACATGTTGTGGATAGATAAAGTATATTTTGATGATTTCTAACCATGAAAACCCTGCAAAAGATAAAGAACATTATAGAGTAAAAAGGATCTAGAATTTTGCATATAGTATACGCAAGAACGTGTCACAAATACTCATTAACTGACCTATTTCTAACAAATATAATTTGATTTGGTATTCTAAATGGGAACTGGTTTAAAAAGGGTGTCTATTGCGGGCTTCAACTTGTAAAGAGCACTCATAAACATAATGCTAGGGCGGGCATCAGAAGATTCAACGGTGCAAGATAGCCCAACCCCGAGAATTGTGATTAGGAAATTATGTTGAACATCAGGGCTTATGGGTTGGTCACACCAAACAAACAATTACTGCCTAACAACCACCCTAGCTCCAAAAGAGAACCCACACATAAATACATTAAATAAATAAATAACAACAACAACAACAATGATGACGACGAGGAGAAAAACTCACAATTTTCATCACCCTAGATCCCAAAATTCATAAATCCTCAGTAAAAATAAAAATCAAATCCGATCAACCAGTTTTGTCCCTAACCTCACAGCTCCTCACATTGCATAGAAAAATGTAGGTATGCGATTTCTTCACAAAAGATTCACACATGCCATGAAAAGATAAAGTATATTTCGAATATCTAACAATGAGAACACTGCTGAAGATAAAGAAAATTATAGAGAACAACAAGGATCTAAAATTCTGCATATTGTAGTCCAGAACAAGATCTTATTACATAGATACTCATTAACAGATCCATTTCTAACAAATATTATTCCTAATGGGTACTGGTTTAAGAAGGGTGTCTCTTGTAGACTTCAATTTGTGTAGAGCACTCCTAATGCTAATGCGGGCATCAGAAGATTCAACTGTGCAAGATAGCCCAACCCCGAGGGTTGTGATCAGGCAATCATGTTGAACATCAAGGCTTATGGGTTTGTCATTATAGTAAAGGCTGCTCAAAAGTTGTAGCATCTTAGGGTCGAGTACTTGCATTATGTTGGCAGGGAAAGCTGATTGCACCCATCTGATTAGGCTTAGGTCTCCAATGAAGCTCTCATGTGTTGGTCTTTTCCCGGTAAAGAGCTCTAGCAGCATTACACCAAAACTGTATACATCTCCAGCGGTTGATGGCTTCTCTCCCATGCCGTACTCTACATCACATATAGTTAATTCAATATGTCAATAAAAACTTTTTGAAAAAAAAAAAAAAGCATAAAAAATTATATAAGATTGCATGATAAGTGTCGCACTAATTAAGATTGAATGAGACAAAAGATTTTTATTCTATTATGGCTATTTAGATTGTTAAAATTAAGCTAAAAGGAATATAGAGAAAAGAAAAAAATGTTCAAAAAAATCTTTTGTCCAACTTTAATCTTCCACTTTATACTCCATCAACTACCGTATGTGATATGATTATTTTTCTTTTTCTATTGTAAACTTTGGTTACTTTATTAAAAAAAAAACACACACACACTACAAACTGGAATATAAGCATAAAATAGAAAACTCATAATGTAATATAGAACAAAATCTACAATTAGACCTTACTTATTTAACAATTTTGGAATTTAATTTGTAATTTTTGAAATTTTAGATTTAGGGTTCTTATTTCATTGTTTTTAGGTGCTTTTAATACTTTTTAGGTTAAGTTTGGTTCCTATTATGGTTAAGTATTAATTAGAATTTAGTTTATAATATATTTTATTGTCAATCAAGTTTTATGGAGCCCTTAAATAGGCTTCCAAATCTGTAAACATTTTTTCAATATTATTGATTTTAATAAATTTACAAACTTTTGTCTATTGTTTATCTTGTGGATTATTTAAGGAACCCTCGTGGATTCAAGATTATTTTTAGAAGTAAACGTGTTTTATTTTTTGTTTTCTTGAAGTAAACGTGTTTTGCTGCATCCCGCATTATAATGAGATATAGAATTTTTATTCGATTCTTTAACCAAAAAAAAAAAAAACTCAAAATTTTTTGTGTAATTAATATTGTCCGTATAGTATGAGGATATGAGCAATGCTAAGACCACAAATAATCACACAATTTTTGTCACAACTTTTCATGTGACTAGTTGTGAAGTGTAAGCCCATATGGACCCATAATTTTTTTCTCCACCACTCACAACTCATTACGAGGTGAATTATGACAAAAGTTGTATAAAATATTATGGTACTAGCATTTCTCATGAGCATATATATATATATATATATATATATAAGAGTTGACATATGAGGCCCTTAATTAGGTCTTGAATTAAAGATAATTGATATTCCTAGATTCAAGTCATAACCAAGAGTTGACTATATGCAATATAAAAAAGAAGAAGAAGAAGATATTATATATATTTTTTATAATGCTAAGTGCTAACACAGATGAGGAATGTTTAAATGAAGAAAATGGCAAGCCAGTACTAAATCAAGTTACTCCATTTACAAGTACCCAACAGAAGAGAAAGCTGTAAATAGTACTAACCTGGAGGTATGTATCCTATGGAACCCTTTAGAACATTTGTACAGCTAATAGAATGTTGAACGTTTGTTCTTTGCATCAGCAACCTTGCCAGCCCAAAGTCTCCAACCTTGGCAGTCATGTCTTCACCCAAAAGAATGTTGCTGGGTTTCAAATCACAATGCACCACTGGAACTTCACAGTCATGGTGCAGGTAATCCAATCCACAAGCAACATCAATGGCCACATTCAATCTCTCCACAACATTCAACACATCCCCATTCGCATTCTTCCTCTTGCCATTGACCCAGTCTTCTAAGCTGCCATTACTCAGATATTCATAAACCAGAGCCAGAAATTCCATGTTCTTGAAGTCTATGCTAGAGCATGATGTGATCAGCTTAACAAGGTTCCGGTGCCTAGCATTCCTCAGAGCCTCACACTCTGCAAGAAAACTCTTCCAAGAGCTTGTCCTCTTAGTGTCAAGGACCTTAACTGCCACAGCAATTCCTTGCCTTAGATAGCCTTTATATACAGACCCAAAGCTCCCGTTTCCAAGAAAGTTTTCTTGGTTGAAGTTTCCAGTTGCTTGACGAAGGTCATTGTATGAGACCATTTGATGTTGTCCTTTCACCGATTCAGAAGTTCCTGTAATCTTTGATTTACTTCTCTTTAAGTAGAATAGTGAGCCAAGAATAAAGCAAAGGGCTATTGATACCAGGACACTGGTAATACCAACAAGTTTGGCTACCTTCCTTCCCTTACTAGTTTTGACACATGCCAACTGCAAACAAAGCTTTGGGTTGCCTTCCAAATGGACTTTAGAGGGGTTTCCAAAAACCCCACTTATGGGGACTACCCCTTCCAAATTATTGAAAGATAGATTCAAGGATTGAAGGGCTTGAAGGTTTTGGAGTTCAACAGGAATGGAGCCAGAAAGTTGGTTGGAAGAGAGATCTAGGGTGTCAAGGCCTTTCACGTCTTCTAAAGTACTAGGAATAGGACCTGAAAGTAAATTCTTGGCCAACAATAATTTCTGCAAGCTCTTACATTTTCTGATTGAGCTGGGGATATTACCAGAAAAAAGGTTGTCAGAAAGGTCAATGGTAACAACATTTTCTAGAAGAGAAACTTCTTCAGGCAAAGGTCCACTTAAAAAGTTCTTTGACAGGTTGAAAACGGTGCTCAAACTAGGGAGATTGAAAATTTCTCTAGTTAAGTTCCCATTAAACTTGTTGTTAGATAAGTCCATGGAAAGAAGTTTCTGAAAGTTTCCAAAAGTAGTAGGTATATTACCCACCAAACTATTCCCTGATAAATCAATTTGGTTTAGCTTTTGGAGATTACCTAGGGAATTTGGAATACTATTGGATAATCGATTTCTTGCCAAACCTAACATTTGCAATTCCTTCAAATGGCCAATTTCAGTTGGGATTTCACCAGAAAGTGAATTGAAGCTCACATTTAGCAAAGTCAGGCCACTAAGATGACTGATAGAGGTGGGTATGTTACCTTGAAAACTATTTTCTCCCATGTACAACTTTGAGAGAACCTTTGAAAGATTGCCTATTGATTCTGGAATCACACCCTCAAAATGGTTGCCATCAATTGCGAGGAAGTTGAGACGAGTGCTGTTTTTCAAAGAAGTAATGAAACTAAGACCATCCTCACTAACAATATTATTATAACCAATATTGTACATATCAAGGAATGGGAGATTTCCTAGGCCTGGTGGTACTGTTCCTTCCAAACGGTTGTGTGCCATGCGTATGACTTTTATATTGGTTAGATTGTGCAAAGACCATGGAATTTTGCCTATAAACTTATTAATGCAGAAGTTGAAAACTAAAAGATTTGGGAGTTTAATCCCAATATCTCCAGGAATTTCACCCAATAAGTCGTTTGAAGCTACGGCCAAAGAAACTAGGGAGGACATGTTGTATATTGACGGAGGAATGGTGCCAGAAAAATTGTTAATGGTAAGATCGAGTTCCTTCAAATTTTGAAGGTGGCCTAAGTCACTAGGTATTGCACCACTAAGAGTGTTGGTGCCTAAGTTTAAGTTGGTGAGCGAAGAAAGGTTACCTATGACTGGTGGAATTGCACCATAGAGATGGTTTTTTGCCAACTTCAACACTTCCAGCTTTGTCAAGTAGCTAAACTCTTCAGGAATTCTTCCTGTGATATTCTTGTTTTCAGACAAGTCGAGGACTTGGAGCTCAGTCAATCGGCTTAAATTTGAGGGTAGCACACATTCTAGCCTGTTGGAGCTCAAGTTAAGAACTCTCAAACGGAAAAGATTGCCAATTTGATCAGGAAGCATACCTGTGAATTGGTTTTGTCCAAGTTGAAGGGAACGTAGGAAGGAGAGGTTGCCAATATGAGGGCTAATGGACCCTTCAAGTCCAAAATCTGAAAGATCAAGGCCAACCACTCTCTGGCCAGGCAGGCCAGAGTACTTATTGCACACAACTCCAGTCCAATTGCATGGGGATGAGCTGTTTTGATCCCAAGAAGACAAAAGGGTGGGAGCCTCTAGACTTATTCCAGACTTGAATGAGATCAAGGCTTCCTTATCTGTGAGGATACTCAAGGTGGCGCACTCAACTCGAAGAAATATGCATGTGCAAAATATAAGGACAAATAATGAGGTAGACTGAAGCATTTGCTGGGAAGGGGAAGCCATGAATCTTGGTTTTTGGTTGTGAGTTGGAGGGAACTCTCGTTGATGAGTATTTATAGCAATTCATTTGCTGTGGGCCGATAGCGACTGCTATAGTACGGTCCAAAGTAATTGGATTGCTATAATCAATCGAACCCCACTTGATAGCCTAAGACTTTTCGTGTTGCTTGCAATTTGGGTTCACTTATTGTTCTATGACTTGGTCAAGGAAAGATTTTGTTGAAAAACTGAAAGATAAAAAGTTTAAACTTTGGGGTTTCACTTTTTGTTCTTTGATTTAATGAAAGATTTTTGTGTTGTGTACTGAGGATATGAACAAACTCACAACTCACAAGCATCCTTTACAGCTTAGGGTGGTGGTCTAGCGGTTATTAGACTTATTCCAAAGTGGTTTGAGGGTGAAGGTTTTAAGTTCAAATATTGCAAGTTATTTTAAAACCATAACCTTTAATATACAATTTCTTACAATTATCCTATGTAACATTACATACGATAGTTGTTTGATAGACCGTTATTTTCACATGAACCTATTACTTTTTTCCATCACTCACAATTAACCACATAAGAGAGTTATGTTAAAGTGTGTGAAATAATTTTTTATTTAATTTCTTTTTCAGTGCTAAATAATTAGTTTTATTGAAGAACAAGGACTACAAAAGGCTGTTTGTCTCGCTGGGTTAAGAGAGACTGTAAGTTTGTAACAAAGCTGCTCATGTGGCTGCAAAACTCTCAATTAGATCTATGGAGTCTTTAAATTTAATTAAGTACAATCTTCCAAGAGCTCTTTCTGTTTGTAAGGAAGATTGCCCATCTATTTCTTTGGAATGAACATCGCAGATTATAAATATTAAAAAAAAAAAAAAACTAACTTTAGTTAAAAAATTGGTTGTAGCTTTGAGTTACAATCTTATTTAATATCTTTTTATTAGAGGTGAATTTTGATAAATTTACCATTGGATTACATTTCCTTTTTATATCCTCCATACTTGCAAAATTTCTAGAAAATTAAAAAATAATAGTTATGCCATCAATAAATTGTTGAAATTGCAAGTTTTTTTAGTTTAAAATTATGCATAAAATATAAAGCTTATAGATCATATAGTAAATAATATCGGATTGACACAAAATTTGACAGGTGTATTAAGAACATAAAGAACATAAAATTTAACAGTTAGATTTACAAAATATGTAGTAATGTTTATTTTATTGGGTAAACTTGTAGCTTTAAGTTACAGCTAATTTTGTAACTAAAATTTGTAAATTAAAAAAAAAAAAAAAAAAAATGAAGAGACTACAAAAGCCTTGCGGGATCAGATCCATCTCAATCACACCCAACCAGAAATTGAGGAGATGGAAGGAGGCCCGAAAGTACCTTCATAGAATTATTGAAGCTGCACAAACATAACTGATTGCTCAAATTGAGGAGATGGAAGGAGGCCCGAAAGTACCTTCATAGAATTATTGAAGCTGCACAAACATAACTGATTGCTCAATAAAGAAGGAAAAGTCCAGAGGCTAGTCATGTTTCACTGAAAAAAGCACAGAATCTTTTTGGTGTTTTGTTATACTTGTTAGCAAGATTTTGGACTTTGGAGAACAGTAAAGTTAGAGGTATTAATTTTTTTTTTTCCCTTATTTTGATTGAGTAATTACCTTTGCTCTTTTTCTTTTTGAATAATGCTACAAATAAAAAAAAAAAAAAAAAAATTTAACTATATTTTTTACACCAATTGAATTGGAAAGTGTTTTTTTATTTTTTATTTGCACATGAATTTACTATTAATATTACTTTTTTACTCATTACTGACAATCTATCACATTATTAGATGTCAAATCTTTTGTCTCTAAACTTTTTCTTTTTCTTCCCTTTTCATTTTTATTTTTATTAACTTGAGTTTATTATTGACTGACACATATTTTTATTTACCGATTATGTAAGATTATATTAGCAGTAGGAAAAAGAATTAAGAAAAATGTATGCCATAAATTTATGGTTTAATTTCGCGGATCCACTTGACAAAATGAATTAAAGCATGACGATTTGAGCATCATGCAAACCGACATGAAGGCTAAAAAACGTTCTTATCCACTTTTCGAAATTACCAATATATATATATATATATATATTTTTTTTTTTTTGTGGGGGGGGGGGGGGGGACATGTCCAAAAGTACTTGAATTGTAAGTCTTTAGTGTCTTAAATTGTATTTGAAGATTTTGATTGAAGGCATAAGAGGTTGTTCAAGGACTCTGTTGAATCTACAGGCTCAACAATAGCTTGACCAATTGAGCTTCTCTTTAAGCTCCAAGCTAGTCTTGATACCATTCTATCATTTGAGATACAAGATTCCATAATTTTAGATTTTGGCCCATGATGATCAAAATCCTTCGGATTTGAGCCATAGTTTTTCAAGTCATATTTAAGGCTTCATAAGCGTATGGAGAGAGGGAAATATTGCAACAACAATGTGTGTTTAGGGTTTTGTCCCAAGCGAAGTCTATGACACCAACCATTGAAGATCTGTATTGGTGTTCCAAGTGGACTGCCATATAAACTACAACAATCAAGTTGTTGTGGAGTTAGTCATGAATAGAAATTTGTACGTTACTGAGGAGATCCACAATAAAAGAGTTTAACTAGAGTTGAAATTACTTGTGGCCTATTGTATATATAGGTACATACAAAATAGGTTATGCGTAATAATACTTGGAGAAGTAAAGGAAACTAAAAAACAAAATAAAATTGGAACATAAAAATTGTATGCATTTATAGATCAGCACCTATGTTTTTGTAAGAGGATGTAGATACTCATGTCCTATCAATTAAAATAATTATAGTAATGCTGGAATTTGGGCTTCTATTTTTTTTTTTTGGTCTCTAATGGCTATATTTTGGTTTTTAATTGGAAAATGAACCATGGTGAGTTCCCTAAGGTGCCTGTTGAAAGGTTATAATCCATTATCTATAAATATATTCCAATTTTGTAACTAACTACACTAGTTTTAAAAAAAATTCATAATAGTTCTCAAAGATTGTTACTTGTAAAACTTTTGGTTTACCTGTATCATCAATCATGAGGACATGTTTGTAATAATCCCTTTTGCAACTCTTGTGTGAGGGAAAACATTGTTTCAAGAAAACGATTAATCATGCCTCAACCTTTATTTTTGATTATTTCTTCTTCTTTTCATAGATTTTTTTATGGAATTTTCCAACATGGCCACATCAATAAGCCCTAATATAGGTAGCAATAAACCCTTTTGAGAGTTTTCTCATTAGGATTTTCATTTCATAATTATCATATCACCTGTGTTCTTTATATTTGCTATGATTATTCTTTGTGGTATTGTGGTCTGTCTAAGTACTGAATTTGAAATCAAATAACATAATTAATCAAGTTGGTTTAAATTGAGTTAAAATCAATCAATCACGATCTAAATTAAACTTCTCAGGCTAACTAGTAGAGAAATATCTAGAGTCTAGACGACGATCAAGTCCATATAATGCACATTCTCAAATAAATAAATAAAAGTCCATATAATGCAAAAAATCCAAGGATCTAGACTAATGCGTTGACGGACACCAATTAGACTGACTATAAAGTCTATCATGTGTGGGCGCACACACACCAAGAGTCGAGTTTTAATTGAGTCTTGCAAGGGCAGTTTTTTTTTTTGTTTTTTTCAATAATACAAACCCGTTACACTCTCTTTGTCTTTTCAACACGTAAACAGGTTCCCCGCCACTTCTTTTTTTTTTTTTTCAATAATACAAACCCGTTACACTCTCTGTCTTTTCAACATGTAAACAGGTTCCCCGCCACTTGACTTGACTTACCCACCGTAAATCCTACGTTAAGTAACAGTCTACCTTGGATAACTTTTTGGGAAAAGATCTTTTCTTATGGAATTTTTTGATTCTTTCCTATTTTTAGCTCGATTTGGGGCACGTAACCTTTTTACTTTTTATTCTATTCTATTTATTTTTATGTAAACAAATTTGGAAGGTGGTTTAGTGCTTGTCTTGGAACGTTTATTTTCAATGATTTATTAAGCTTAAAAAAATAAATTTGATAAAAATACAGCTATACTAAAAAAGTATTTGTTTTTATATATTAAGTTACTCATAAATGAAACAAATTGAATGTTTTTGAGAGGAAAAAAAAAAAAAAAACAAGTTTAATATAAAAAGAGAATTTTTTTTTTTAAATTATACAAAAATAAAAGTCTATTAGTATTATTGACCATAGAGGTTTAATAATTGTCTAAGTTGATTATCCATCTCAATAATGTTAATTAATTGATATAAAATTATCATGTATTGTACATGGTTATAGTTAACGGAAACTAAGATGAGGTTAATTTGGACAAATTTTAAATCTTAAAGTTTTTTTTTTTTTTTTTTTGAAAGAGTTTCAACTTATGACGTCTGTCTATCATCAGACCAAGACACCAATCAGTTTTTGGTATAGGCAGGAACCTTAAATCTTTTATTCAACCATCAGAGACTTTACTAGCTGAGTTAACTAGAATACATAATCCATAACACAGGAGTCCTTTTACATTTTGGGCTAAATAAAATAAATTTATTAAAAAACCAAATATGATAAACAAATTTGTTACCCGAACGATCGAAAAATATAAACCAAGAGACAACAAACTTAGCGGACTCAAACAAATTTGTTACCCGAAGAGCCATCGAAAAATTAAGGCCCCGTTTGGTAGAGTTGTTAAACAACTCATTTTCAGTTTTTAAACAACATTACACATATTTCCACACACTTTTTTATCCACGTGTATTTCAAAAAATTACAAATAATATTACTGAAACTCCTCTACTAAACGGGCCCTAAACTTCTCAAGCTAACTGGTAGAGAAATATCTAAAGTCTAGACAACGATCAAGTCCATATAATGCAAAAAATCCAAGGATCTAGACTAATGCGTTGGCGGACACCAATAAGACTGACTATAAAGTCTATAATGTGCCGTAATGAAATTCACCTCCCCCCTTTTTCCAGGGGTGGCTTCTCAAAAAAAAAAAAAAAGGTCTATAATGTGTGGGCACACACACACCAGGAGTAGAGTTTTAATTGAGTTTTGCAAGGGCAGTTCTTTTTTTTTTTTTTTTTTTTTTTCAATAATACAAACCCGTTACACTTTCTTTGTCTTTTCAACATGTAAAGAGGTTCCCGGCCACTTGACTTGACTTGACTTACCCACCGTAAATCCCACGCTAAGTAACAGTCTATTTCTTTTTTTGGTCAAAATGTAAGTAACAGTCTATTTCACTGACTATAATGTCGGTACATTTCTAATTACCTTGACCCGCCACTTGAATTATTCTCCACCAACAACCTCATCCCAAGCAACAGGCATTTTCATAATCATGATTAATTGGAAAAATATTGTTTCAACTTTCAAGCTAATTTTCATTCCCTTTCATGCGTATTCATAATTGATATAAGAATATTCACATTTAAAAAATGTCAATAAATTAATATATAAAAATAGGTGTGAAAAAAATATATGAAATTGTGAATGTGAGAAAATCAAAATCTAGAGGGTGTTTGGATTGATGAAAACTGAGTTAAATAACTCAATTTTCATCATCCAAAACTCAAAAAATGTGGAGCCCACCGAAACTCAATTTGTTTGGACTGATTTTTAAGCTGAATTTTCAATCCATAAAAAATGTGCTGTTAGTGCTATCACAAGGCCAGGCCAATCGTCTAAATTCTTGTATTTTTTTTCTTTCATTATTACAAATTTTACAATTGTGACTTATTTAATAGTTAAAGCAACTATAAAGAATCTTGTAAAACACTTGTTGTTCTTTCAAATTTTCAATAAATCAAGAAGTCCATGTATTCCTATCTTTACCTAAAATAATAATAATAATAATAATAAACCACTTCTCAAGTGACACTCCCCTGATCTTTCCTAAAACTTTGACCTGCCTGTCCATTAACTCAACCCGGAGTTGGTGAATCCACTATCCACAAATGGGATTCCAGTTCTTTTCCTCGAAGAAATAAACTGGAGAACTGATCGTTTATTTTTAATGGTTTCTTAAGTCTTTAAAAAATAGATTGAATATAAATATAGTACATAAATAAAATAAAATAAATAGTTATTTTATAATAATAATAAAAAAAAACTATGTCAAACAAGTTAACTACACAATTGAAAAATATAAACCAAGAGACAACAGACTTAGCGGATGATTCAATTACCTGTACAGCTAATTGAATCATTAATGACATGTCATTGATGATAACATCAACAACACAAAAATTTGTTGACAAAATAGACTATGCAAACATTGCCATGTGTCATGCTTTCCAATTCAGAAGAATTAGTGGATGACTTCCAACATTTAAATCCCAAGTCTATTGGCTACGACCTTGCTTCTAGAACTCTGATATCTCAAAGGAATGGTGATGTTAGGATATTACATAAGTACAAATAATGTTATAAGCTTTTTATAATAAAATTTGTAGTAGCTTCCCTTCCCTCAAAGGAATTGATTGGCACTCAAGTTAAATGGACTGTTGGAAATGTTGTTCATATTTTATTTGGTTAAGTTTTTGATTCCCATAATTTCATTTTTCATCCAAGACAAAATTTGACTCCAAATCGGTCTAGAATTATCTTTTCAAACCTATTGCCTGACGATTTATATAACTATTTATATATTTTATTTATACAAATTATATGACTTACTAGAAAAGAACATGCAACTAAAATCATACATAAATGATAGATCTATTTAATCGCCATATCATAAATTGGAGCAAAAATAACTCCAAACTGATTTGGAGCCAAAACCATTTCCTAGTTTTAATATGTAAACAGGTTCCCACATAACTTAACTTATTTTCCCTGTAGAAGTAATAGTCTATTTCAGTGAATTGACACAAAAGATGTCAATACCGTACTGGAGGCTGTACCGGTACGATATATTTTGGATACCGGTCAATACCGGTGTACCGTTTCGGGTTTACCGCTATTTTATATATTTAATATATGTATATATACACACACACAAAATCTCTATTTACCATAAAACAATACCTCAAAAATTCATGTTTACCATAAAACATTACTTCAATTAAGAACAAATAATTCATAGTTTTAAACTTTAACATCAACTAAAAGAAAAAAAAAAAAACACAATATAAAATTGTTCATTACACACAAAGAAAACAAATAATTAACACAAATTACATAGGATCTACTCCCATCCTTCAAAAGGATTTACATCAGGACCATAATATATATGAGTATTAGCATCTGTCAACACAACATCATTTTCAACATCATTTCAATTAAGGTGGAGAGTGAGAGACAGAGCAGCGGAGCTGCCTAGAGAGTAGAGACAGAGTGGTCGAGAGAGTGAGAGACAGAGCAGCGGAGCTGCCTAGAGAGTAGAGACAGAGTGGCCGAGAGAGTGAGAGACACAGAGCAGCTGAGAGAGAGCGTGAGAGAGAAAGAAAGAAAGAGGGCTGTGGCGCTGTGCGAGTACTGGGTGGGTAGTGCTAGGGTTTTAGAATTAGGATTTAGGAAAATTACCATGTTGCCCTGGAAAAATGTAAAAATTAACAAAACGGGGGCTTTTTCATGTTTCGGTCCGGTATCCAATTACTGGCCGATACAGCAGGATTTCGCCAGTACGGCCGGTATTTTTTCCGGTACGAAACAGGGGGGTCGAGCGTACTGGATTGCTAGCCAGTACGGTATATTTCGACCGTGCCGGCCGGTACGGTACGGAATCGATAACCTTGATTGACACCGTTGAATTCCATTTCATTTCTTACCTTGACCCGCCCACCACTTGATTTTTTCCTCACCCTTCAGCCTCATCCCAATCAACAGGCTCTTTCATGATGACAACTCATCTTATATATGAATTGACACCATTGAATTTGTGAGGCGCAAAATGAAACCATCCCATATTTATTACAACCAAAAAGTGAATATTTTTATCCTATTTATTAACAGAATAACAGTACTCATAATGCCAAAAAAAAAAAAAAAAAAACTAAAGCAAAAAGGTAAGGGAAAAAAGAGAGATGATAGGTATGTAGATCCGTTCTGTATATTAACTAAACATTACGGGGTTTAAAAAAAAAAAAAAAAAAAAAAAAAAAAAGAAAAGAAAAGAAGAAGAAGCAAGATCACCAGCACTAAAGGCAAAGCAGGGGTGGTCCAACCTAATTTGGAGCCTAAGGCGAAAAATTTATGCGAAGCCTTTAATATGTAAATATTAATTAAATAAAATTATTTAATACTAATCAAATTAAGGTTAATTTGATATATTAAATACATAAATAATACCAACTAGACTAATGTTAATTTCATATAGAGAATTAAATATCATAGTTGAACTATAAATATTAATAAAAAGAAATAAAAATATATTACGATTGAAAAAGATACTTTATTTTGGATATAAGACGATGCATAGTTAAATAAAGTTGTAATCTAATTTGTAATTTTATATTTTGATTTTAAGAGAGAGAGATGGATATTATTTGGTGTGTGACTTTGTAGGATATTAGTTTACAAAAATCAAAGTCTATAATTGATGATTTAACACATTTGCAACATCTTTTTGAATTATTTTAGGGTTTCAATTGAGTTAAAGTTCTATTGGTCTCGTACTTTGAGAGTCTTAATAGAAATGAAAAAGAAAAATGCGCTAATTAAAAGCACTATAAAATGTTCAAAATATAATGTGACATTGTCTCTCATTGTCGAACTTCGTCAATTTAACTAATGAATATTTATATCATTTTTTTAATTTATTAATAACATGGCAATTTGTAAGCCAATAGTAAAATTTGTAATATCCTTAACATCACTAATAAAAAAAATGTACAACCTTAGGCCTTAGTAAAAAAATTTACAACCTTAGACCTTAGACCTTAGGCCTTATGCATAATTTTATAAAAATTTGAGTCTCTAACTATGGAAAGTGGGGTCTTTTTTCATGAGGAAAATTTTGTTTTTTGGTGGGGCCTTAGGCCTAGGCCTAACTTGCCTAGGCCTTGGGCCAGCCCTGAGGCAAAGGTAAAATTAAACAAGCCTAAAACTTGTTCTCCTTCTTCAATTTCATTTATTTATTAATGATGAATTTCCTAACCCATTTAGTGTGTCATCTTTGATGTTGATTGGGTGTCAAGATGGTTGATGGTGTGAGCTGAGATAAATATAGTTCAACGAGATCTCGTCCACCGGGCTATGAACCTTTTGAGAATACTAAATATTTTTAACACACACACGGAGAGAGGGGAGAAGGTTCCCTGATACATATTTTAAATGTTAGATGTCAATACTAATTATTAATAAAAAATGTTTTATATTTTTATTAACAAAAATTTTCTTATAATTAAGTAGACCAATAGTTGAATTTAATTGAAGAACATAATTAATGTACTGCTTCTTTTTTTGAGGAACAAATATACTGCTTCCAAATACCTGTATTTAAGATTTGTCATCTCTAATATACATATTATATGTCTATGTAATTGTGAAAATATTTATAATTCAAATAGAGACTTCTGCTGCTTTTGTAATAAAATCTTGGTCATTTCATTGGTTTCTCTCTAACTCCTGTTTAAGACTTGTGATATGTTTAGAACAAAGAGAAATGAGAAGAGAAGAAAGTAAATGGGTCAGTATAAGAGAGATGGAAGGATTCTATGATTTTTTTTTTGGGTTTATTTTAAGAGAAATGGAAGTGAATATATATACATAGTTTTATGAAGAAAAAAATAGTGTTTTATGCTTAAAATCTCATTGCTGTTTGCTTCGTTATAACATGTGGGTCAAATTCTGCCCAAGGCTTCGTTGTTAGGCATAAGCTGTTTTTTATTGATTTTTTTTTCAGCTAAAAACATTTTCAGAGAAAAGTACTTGTTTTTCAATGTTTGCTAATTGTTTTCTAAAGAAAAATTATGGAAAATATTTCCTGCATTTGGTTTGTACGAAAAAAAATCACCAGTTTTCCTATATTTTTATATAGAAACTAGTTGCTTCTATTTGTGAGGTAGATTAAAATAATTTTATAAAATCTTAAATTGATTAAGAAATTATACCATTGCATGATTTGCTCTTGTATGACTTCAATTTGTATTACAATTTGATGAATAAGTCATTGCTTGAATGTGCAATGACTTACTCAAAATTTCAAATATTAAAATTTCTGATAGACCAAAAAATATTAAAGAATCAAATGATTCACTGCTTAGAAATTATTGAAATAAAATAAAATATATATGACTAAACAATTGAGAAATATAAGAGAAAGATGGGTTACATTCAAAAGAATAATCTATGGCTATAATTATTGAAAGGAATCAAAAGATTCAAAACCTACAAATTAAAGATAATATATATATATATATATATATGTTTGTGTATGTGTGTGTGTGTGTGTGTGTGTGTGACTATACAACAGAGAAATATAAGAGAAAGATGTGTTACCATCAAAAAAATAATTCAAATGTTGAAACTTTTGAAAGACCAAAAATTATTAAAAAATCATAAGATTTACTTCCTATAAATTTTGAAACAAAACAAAATGTATACGATTACACAATAGAGAAATATAAAAGAAAAATTGATTACCTTCAAAAGAATAATACATGGTATGGTCATTGAAATCAGCTAAACATGTTCAAATATTGCAAAAACTAACACAAATTTAGATGTTAAAACTTCCAAAATGTCAAAAAAGATATATAATTAAAGAATAAGTTATTGAAACAACTCAAAAAATATATGACTATTCAAAAGAGAAATATAAGAAAAAGAAAAAAAGTACACGAACTCATAAAGTAATAAGTTTTAAATTTTAAAGGGTCTAAACTTTAAATGATGAAAAAAAATCATATACAGTCACAGGCATAGGGTTTGGTGGTTCATGTATGAAAAACCATAAAATAAAATTATTTTTTAACAAAGTAGAGGAGAAGAAAATAACAGAAAAAGAGCTCATACCTCTACTCGGCTTAAAAAGAAAAAAAAATTGGGGTTTGCACTGCTTTTATAGTGTTCATGATTAACCTCGCAATTTTGAAGATAAATTATCAATATTTGAGTTTGAATTTAAGTTAGGCTTGTTAGAGAAATAGAGTTTCACTTATTCTTAAGTTTGAACTTTGGTTGTTGATGTCAATGATTAGTCATCCTTGGGTTGAAGTTGATATTGTTAATTAAAAAAGTTAAATAATTTTGTTTTAAAAAAATCATAATGATGTGGCAAGCTCTAGAGAGGTCAATAAAAAGTCAAATGCCTTCAAAAAAATAATACATGGTTTAGTCATTGAAATCTGCTAACATGTTCAAACATTGCGAAAACTAACACAAATTCAAATGTTAAAACTTTCAAAAAAAATAAAATAAATAAATAATAAGTTATTGAAACAATTCGAAAAATATATGACTATTCAAAAGAGAAATATATGAAAAAGAAAAAAAGTACACGAACCCATAAAGCAATAAATTTTAAATTTTAACAGGTTTAAACTTTAAATGATGAAAAACAATCATCAATTCTATAATTATTTAAACAGTAAAATTGTAATCTTAAAAGAAGAAAAAAAAAAGAAAAAAAAAAGAAACAAATCTATATATATAATATTAGGTGAAGTTGAGAGAAACTCAAATTAGAATTTCAAATTAGAGTTCTAATTTTGCGCTATGTGTCCTAAATTATTTATTTTTAAAGAGTTTTATTTCTTAATTTTAGAATCAAATGTAGGACTACATCATAAATATTCATTCAAGTGAGCTATTAAGTACAAAAACTAAAGAGTCTGGAATAAATGAATCGTAAAAAAAAAAGTGCTTCAAAATAATTAAAAAAATGACAATTTTCATTTTATACCTAATAATATCCTTACAAATTTTTTTAAAAAGTTAACAAAATATATAAATGACTATCAATAGTATTTAAATTATATATATAGGAATTATATTATGTATCTTATTATATATCTTTAAGTGTATCCATGTATATGCATGAGGTTACAAGCTAGTTACAATAATACCTATCATGCTTCACGCGGTCCTTTTTATTTTAATTTTTTTTCAACCTTATTTAATTGGTTGGCTCAGTATTTTTCAAATAATCAAAATTAAATAAAAACAAAAAGTCAAAAATAATAAAAGTATTGGAAAAGTAAATACTCTACATGGCCAAGAAGAACACCACCTTTATTCTTGTGTACTTAGTTTATTCATCGGAAAAGAGGAGGACAAAACTCCTACTCTCATAAGAACTCTATTTTGATTTTGTGTTGACTCCACCATAAATAGATGAGAAGAAAATAACATAAGAAGAGCTCATACCTTTATTTGACTTCAAAAAAAATATTGGGGTTTGCTTTGCTTTTATAGTGTTCATGATTAATCTCGCAAATTTGTAGATAAATTATCAATGTTTGAGTTTGAGTTTGAGTTTAAGTTGGACCTGTTAGAGAGATAGAGTTTCACTTCTTGTTAAGTTTGGATTAAACAAAAATAATTTTGTTTTAAAAAAAATGATAATGATGAGTTTGAATTTAAGTTAGATTTGTTAGAAAGATAGAATTTCACTCCTTGTTAAGTTTGGACTAAACAAAAATAATTTTATTTAAATATTGTGCTAACGTGGAAAATTGTAAGAGGTTCTGAGGTTTCGGTTATATATATATAGAGATGAAATAATAATTTTATTTAAATATTGTGCTGACGAGAAAAATTGTGAGAGTTTTAGAAGTTTCGGTTTTATATATATACCAGTATTATGCCTATGCGATGCACGGCTTAATAAAAAATATTTTGATAATATAATTAAATTTAATAACAACTAAACTGAAAAAAGAATTAATCCAAAATTTAAGATTAAAAAATAAATTGTACTCGTACACTTAAAAAAAATTTAATTTTTATTTCTTATTTTGATATTTAAATAATTTGTTTTAGTGTTGATTTTATTCAAATTGTTATAAATTATATCAACCCTAAACCAACATATGTATCTTGAAAGTTCAAAAAACGTGTAAAAACACTTTTGAACGTTTAGACCCCCAAATTACAACTTAACCAATTCAAGCAATATGTCAAACAACTAGTGTGCGGAAACTTAACATATGCTATAATATGAAATTGGTTAAAAACTATCTAAGCCATAACAAAATAAAATCCACAGCAGATAATAAAAAGGCAAAGATAGAGAGGAAGGAAGATGCAAACACAAAGACAACACACGATGTGTTATCGAAGAGGAAACCGAAGCTCTCGGCGTAAAACCTCTCCGCCGCCCTCCAAGCGGTAAACAATCCACTAGAAAATACAGTTGGGATACATGGACAGCAAAAGACCCTCCAAGCCTAATCTACCCAGTGCACCTAAGCCCTCCAAGCTTCTTGCTCCAATGAGATTGCGCCGAACCTTTTTCTTTTCTAGCTTCCCGGATTCCGCTACTAGACCGTAGCATCAACCAATGAAGATTGGTTCCTTCCTAACTGCTTCCCAGAAATCCAAACAACTGTCTCATAGTGATGATAATGGTGAGAACCAGGTTTGGTATAATGCCTCTCAAGGATTTGACAATGGAGAGGAAGAGAGTTGAGGAATTTGAAGAGACTCTAAGGTATAGATTGTGGGTGAATCAATCTTGTTTTTCTTTAGGGTTTCTCTCTCAAAATTCTCTCTGGAAGCTCTCTTTCAATCGTGGGTAAAAGGGGTATTTATACTGGAGTGGGAGAGGAATGTGAAACGTCAGGTTTTACAAAACAGGGGTGGCTCGCGGCTTGACCTCGCGGCTTGACCAAGTCGCAAGATCCAGTCGCGAGATAACCGTATGGCCAGTTGTCCTGTTTTGTCCTGTAGTGCTCCAGCTAGCATGACTGTTCATCTTCTAGCATGCTTGGCACGTGTGCTGCGTCTGGCAGCTTGCAGCCGCGAGTCACCTGCGAGTCCCAGCCGCGAGTCTCTGTTTTCTTGCACACTCTTGAGCAATCTTCATTCTATCTCATTCACTACCCTTACATCAAACCCACCTAAATACAGGGTTACTAAATGCTGAATTACAAGCAAATTTGGCACGGAATAAAGCCAATTAGATGGTTGAATAATTCAACCTTACAATCTCCCCCTTTGGCTATTCCGTGACAAAACCCTAAAACAGACTCTAGACTTAACATGTGAGTTTGGGAACAGTTTGAACAAAACTCACTCACACCTAACTCTAGAAGCTGTGAAGCACTTGAATCATATGAACATAATACTCCTGAAACACAACAATACACCATGATCATTGTAGCAGAAAATTATAAAATGCATATGAAACAGGCAATATGTGATCAAGCAAAGATGGAGTTAAGAAACAAACCATGGCTTGATCAACCAAGTGAACACCACAAGGTAGTGATCACAGTGCTCATTCACACTTGGAATGAACACAAGGACATACAAGTTAACAAGCACAAGGCAAGACACTTGTATGTTCAACACTCAACCAATGCATACTACACAAGGTATATGCATCTAGGAACAATCCTACAAAGGCACAAGAGTGATAGTACATAAACCAAAATACAAGACATTTAGATTAAAGTACTGATTTCAACATAGCATAAAGGCTGCAATAAGCAAGGTACATACCATAAAACCTACAAACTATGCATAAAACATTAACCCTAAAAGCTTACAAAAGCACAAGGGTACAAACACACAAAACATCCTGAATAACAATTTACAAAACACAATATATCAACTTAAAGTGAAAACTTAAACTGAAGAAGAATGTAAAGACACTCCCCCTTAGATAATATCCTCCCCCTCTGATCATGCCTATCACTCCCCCTTTTTGTCATGGAATAGGCTATTCATCCTCTTCCAGCTTTCTCTGAATTTGATCCAATTGAGTTTGAAGAGAAGTAAACTTCATATCCCATCGAGTGCTTTGATGGTGTAGAGACGCTGTGAGTCCAGACATCTTTGTATTCAACTCGTGGACAGAGGATACAATGCGATCAAGTTTCTCATCTAGGGAGAGAGTGCTGAAATGAGAGCCACTGTGAGATGCAGAAGTTTCTGGTTTGGCTCTCTTCCGACTATGTCCAATGCTTGCATTGAATGTACGCATGTTGATTGGACTTGGTTTTGGGATAGGAGATTCATCTGCCGTTGGATAAATACCCTTGAGCTTCAAGATCCGTGAAATGAGACTGCAGAAAGGAACGCATATCCGTGACTCAGTTCGAAGAATCGTTTTGCGCAGAACATGAAAGATATGAGCACAGATGTCTATTTCCACATCAGAGATTAGATCATGAAGAAACAAAGCACGTCCGAGGTTCATATACCCAGTGCTTGATAAAGGGTACAAATTGTGAAACATCACAATTGTAAGCACTCTCAGTTTTGGAGAAAGAGAGGAAACACTGATGAATTTTCCATTGGGTGAGAACTCCAAGTCTTGACCAAGACTTTCTTTGAGAAGCTCCTCATCAGGACAGAGATCATCATAAACCGGTGAATGACGGAAAATGGGTCGTTGATGTGAAGAATTTCTGCCAGATATGTAGGAGAGACAGAAAAGCACTTTTTCCGAACCCAGCACTTAAGTTCATCTCCTTCCACAATTGCGTTAGCATAAAATTCTTTTACCAGCTCTTCATACGCGTCATCCGGATCAGAGAGAAGGTAATTCCAATCCTTGTGAGCAAACCATTTCGGAATGTCAGTGTCATGAAGTGAGGACTGATCCAAAGCCCTTTCTAGTAATGGTTTGGCATGTAGAAAGAAATTCTCATAAGACTGATAGGCTGCATATGATCTGAACTTGTTGGGATCGAAACTCTTTGATGAAGAGCGAGTCCCTTTTGTTTAAGGCGGGTAATCATCAACATCAATTACTGGTTCCTTCCCTTTGGAACTACCTCCTTTCACAGCAGCTTTCTTGAATGGTGACATGACTAGTCTGTATTATGAACAAGAGAAATGGCAGAACACAATCCAACAAACTTTATTAGCAGTGGGTTAGTGGAAATTTAGGGACAATGAAGAAACCCTAATAGCTGGATGAAAATGGCCCGAAAATATCAAAGAGGGACACAAATGGCCCAAATTGAACTACACAGTAGAGGGAGACAAAATAAACCACCCAAGTAGCTGAAAAAGAACCCACATTCAACAACACATCAACTGGATACCACACAGGATGATTTTGAAACACCACAACAACAGCAGATCAGACAAAAATAGCTAACCCTAGCTAAGCTCATGATGAAGAACAAAACCCACAATATAAAATAGCTCAAAACAGAGACAGAAACAACCATAAGCTAAGCATGGACAAAGAGTAATAGTTGAGCTAAAAACCCATCTCAAAATCACAATCAAATGCGAATAATCCAGAGGGAAAACCATAACAACAAGTAGAAAAGAGTTCAAGACAGAAAAACCATACCTGTTACTTGATGATTTTGAGCTGAAAAGAGGCAAACAATGGAGATCGAAAATGGAGGCACGGTGTGAATGGGTAAGAGCAGATGAGAAAGACAATGAACAGTCACAAAAAGATCGAGGGAAAAACAAAAAGTTTAAAAACTGCCCCTGTATTTCTAAAACACGCGATTTTCGCGACTGAAACGAGTCGCCAAAGAGTCGCCAGATCAAGCCGCCAAAGCACTCAAGGACAAAAATTTGAAAAATTTTTCTAAGTGTTTTTCGCGACTGGAAGGTCTACCCGCGAGTGAGTCGCGAGCTGAGCCGCGAAAATCTCTGAGTGAACCTTGCGACTAGACCTTCCACTCGCGAACAAGTCACCAAAAATTACCCGCGAAGACGCGACTGAGGCACGCGACTTGACATACCCGCGACTGAGCTGCCAAAACAGGGCAAAACTGGGTTTTTGAAATTTTCAGATTTTTCAAACAAAATACTTTCCAAAAACACCTAAAACACTCAAAAATCTTTTTGTGCTTGATTTAACAAAGATTGAGCATGTGAAAACACATTTCATCAAGTACAATCACACAAATGAATATGGCATTTATTGAACATAAACTTGTGTGTTGTGTGTGGATATCAACAATGAGATAATCCTTAGACTAATGTGAAGCTTCAATGATCAATTCAACCAAGACATACACAATTAGCACTAGATCATGTGACCCATCTCAATTATAGAAGTATGTATATATGACCTCCCACAAAACTTGATAACATAATTTAGAGCTTTACATTTGACTCCACTTTCAATCATAACATTTGATCTTTTTGATCTTTTGAGTCAATCACCTCTCATTGTGAGAGTGATATTTGATATTTCACTTTAATGAATAAGCCTTTGGCTTTTTGAATAAACATTCACTTTAATATAAGGTCGCTTACCCTTTTTCCTAGTCAAATACTAGAATGTGCGACAGGCTTTTGCAGCTCAATATCTCTTTTCATTTGGAGATTTACATTTGGTGAACTCTTTTTAGCAAAACAAAAATAAATAGTGGGAAGATATATAGACACAAGTCTATGCATGTCTCAAGATCAACATAACCATTCACTAATCATTCATGACAAGTTTGAAGATCTATTTACAACAATCACATAGATTTCAAGATTTTTCCCACAGTGATATGAGTGCATGAGAACAAGCAATGCTCGAAAATGCACAAAGCCATTAGCATAAAGGTACAAGGCAAAACAAGTTTTGAGACAAAAACTCAACAAAGTCAATCAAGCTTTTTGATTTTCTAATTTTTATGTGATTTTTGGATTTTTGACACAAGAAGCAAAAAGATTGATAAGACAAAATAAAAAAATGCACAAGTAGACAAGCAAACAACCAATAGCAAAAACAGCAAGCAACACAAACAAACAAACATTGTCACAAAGCATAGGAAGTATTAATGCATGGACATGTTATAATGCTTATGCATGAGTACCCTTTTTCACCCACACGTCACTTGCGTTTGGGGTGATTTCCTTATAGGATTGGGTACAGGAGTTAGGGCTTTCAAACCTTCGTGAGAAGCTTTCCAAGCAGTTGGTGAATGCACCAATCATCTTCATCACGTTCATCATTCCGGGATCACCATTCTGATCTCTAGATTGATCTCCAGCCCAAATTCTTCTATCATTTCTAGGTCATCCTGACCTTTGAGGAGTTGCACTGTTCTTTGCTCTCAGCTTTTGGCAATTTGGTCGAGTATGCCCTTGAAGTCCGCAATAATGACACACATAAGTCGCTCTAGGACCTCTTTGTGGTCGTGGGCGTGACTTGGCACGAGATTCAGACCTGCCCACAGATTGATTACGGGGATTCAGCATCCGTTGGTTCACCACATTCTTTTTCTCCTCCACCTAGAGCTTCTCACCAGTAGGGTCAGCTACAACTGGATTTTTGGCCTTTACAAACTTCACTTCTTTAGTGACATTTCCAGATGAACCACTTCCTCCGGTATATCCCAATCCGGATTTGTCTGAAAAGCTCTTTTGAGATGAGATAACATCATCTAGCTTCTTGGTGGTGATCCTCTCTATTTTAGCATTTGCTTGCACAACCTCATTCTCAAGAAATCTCACTTTTGTGTAAGTTTCGGACAGCTCACCATTTAGTGTTTCTATCTCACATTTGGCCTCCCTATATCGGATTAGGAGACTTTTGTAGTCCTCCTCAGCCTTCTTCATTTTTCTCACAGCAGCCTTGGCCACCCTTGTGTACTCACCCGACTTCTCCAAGAGTATGTTATAATTCTCTTGAAGATTTGCTGTGCTTTCATCTTCTTCAGCATCTGATTCTTCAACAATTCCTAGTGATTCATCATCACTATGTTCTCCAAGGTCTTGTACAAGCAGATTCAACTCATCAGAAGACTCAACATGAGCAATAGTCATAAAAGCTGAATAGTTCCCCTCTCCATCACAGCTTTCTTCTGATTCTGAGTCAGATGAATCTGAGTCACTCAATGTCGTGGCATACACTTTACCTTTCGATTTCAAATAATTCAGACATTCCTTCTTAAAGTGTCCATGCCCGTTACATTCGAAACAAGTGACACCTTGTGTGGGTTGGGATTCTTTTCCATCTTTCTTTTTGAAATCCCTTTTCTCCCTTCCAGAACTTTGGAATTTTCTTTTATCATCAAATTTGCCATTATTTTTGAATTTCAAAAACTTTCTGAAATTTTTGACAAGGTATGCAACATCTTTGTCAACCACATCTTCTCCCGATGAGTCTTGATCTTCCACCTTCTCATTAATGGTCTTTAGAGCAAGAGATTTACTCTTCCGTTGATTGGGCAGCGACATCTCATAAGTCTGCAGAGAACCAACCAGCTCCTGTACTTTGATGTCATCAAGGTCCTTGCTCTCTTCAATCGCTGTCACTTTAGCACGAAAACTTTCCGGCAATGATCGAAGGATCTTCCTTACAATCTTTGAATCCTCCGTTTTCTCCCCCAAGTTGAACTTGCTGACAACCACCTCATTTAGCTTCCCATAGAAAGAGTCAAAAGACTCATCCTCACTCATTTTGAGCTCCTCAAACCGAGTGGTCAGCATTTGTAACTTGGTGTCTTTCACTTTCTTCGTGCCTTCATAGGTGGTTTCCAAAATCTCCCATGCTTCTTTGGCAACGGTAATATGAGAAATCCTGTGAAATTCATCTGGAGACACACCACAGAAAATAGCATTGAGTGCTTTACTGTTAGCATTAGATGCAGCAAGTGCTGCCTTATCCCAAGTGGATTTGGCTGCCTCAGGTCTGGTCCAACCAATCTCAACAGCATCCCAAACAGATTCATCAATAGAATACAGAAAAGCTCTCATGCGAACCTTCCAAAAAGCATAATTACTTCCATCAAAATATGGAGGTGCATTTAGGGATTGAGACCTATCCATCTCAAAAGGGAGTCAAGGATCACACAATGGTAATGAAACCAATAGCAATGTACCCGCTCTGATACCAATTGAAAGTTCAAAAAACGTGTAAAAACACTTTTGAACGTTTAGACCCCCAAATTACAACTTAACCAATTCAAGCAATATGTCAAACAACTAGTGTGCGGAAACTTAACATATGCTATAATATGAAATTGGTTAAAAACTATCTAAGCCATAACAAAATAAAATCCACAGCAGATAATAAAAAGGCAAAGATAGAGAGGAAGGAAGATGCAAACACAAAGACAACACGCGATGTGTTATCGAAGAGGAAACCAAAGCCCTCGGCGTAAAACCTCTCCGCCGCCCTCCAAGCGGTAAACAATCCACTAGAAAATACAGTTGGGATACATGGACAGCAAAAGACCCTCCAAGCCTAATCTATCCAGTGCACCTAAGCCCTCCAAGCTTCTTGCTCCAATGAGGTTGCGCCGAACCTTTTTCTTTTCTAGCTTCCCGGATTCCGCTACCAGACCGTAGCATCAACCAATGAAGATTGGTTCCTTCCTAACTGCTTCCCAGAAATCCAAACAACTGTCTCACAGTGATGATAATGGTGAGAACCAGGTTTGGTATAATGCCTCTCAAGGATTTGACAATGGAGAGGAAGAGAGTTGAGGAATTTGAAGAGTCTCTAAGGTATAGATTGTGGGTGAATCAATCTTGTTTTTCTTTAGGGTTTCTCTCTCAAAATTCTCTCTGGAAGCTCTCTTTCAATCGTGGGTAATAGGGGTATTTATACTAGAGTGGGAGAGGAATGTGAAACGTCAGGTTTTACAAAACAGGGGTG
The DNA here is from genome assembly GCF_001633185.2 of Quercus lobata. Classification (NCBI taxonomy): domain Eukaryota; kingdom Viridiplantae; phylum Streptophyta; class Magnoliopsida; order Fagales; family Fagaceae; genus Quercus; species Quercus lobata. Next base: position 22,820,760 of record NC_044906.1, on the reverse strand, counting down.
GCTCGCGGCTTGACCTCGTGGCTTGACTAAGTCGCGAGATCCAGTCGCGAGATAACCGTATGGCCAGTTGTCCTGTTTTGTCCTGTAGTGCTCCAGCTAGCATGACTGTTCATCTTCCAGCATGCTTGGCACGTGTGCTGTGTCTGGCGGCTTGCAGCCGCGAGTCACCCGCGAGTCCCAGCCGCGAGTCTTTGTTTTCTTGCACACTCTTGAGCAAATTACACTCTATCTCACTCACTACCCTTACATCAAACCCACCTAAATACAGGGTTACTAAATGCTGAATTACAAGCAAATTTGGCACGGAATAAAGCCAATTAGATGGTTGAATAAATTCAACCTTACAGATATAAAGATGGAGAGGTAGGAGTTGGAAAACCATAAGAAAATGTGTAGATAATTGTGGGTATAACAATCTCTAACTCTTAAGTGTATTTTCTAGAGTTTTCTCTCTGAAAAGCACTCCTTTCAATTTGTGGGTAATGAGGGTATATATAATGTGAGTAAAGACTTGGTAAACCAAAACACAACTTTTTGCCAAACAGAGACTTTCGCGGGTCCTTTGCAGATTGGCCTTACCCACGAGAGAGTCATGAAAAAGACAATCTAGCACTACTCTTCATCTTCCAGTCATGTGCTCTACACGTGGCTCTTTTCGAGGGTTGCTTTTCGCGAGACAATCGAGAGCCAATCACGAAATCCACTTGATCAACTTTTGAAGCTTGATTCTTCACCGATCTCTCACACTCATCCCTTACAATTAAACCCACATACATACAGAGAAAATGATTGAAGAAATCACAATCAAATTTGGCACAGGATTAAAGCCAACACAATATAATTGGAAATCACAACTTTACATAAGCAATGAGTAGCCACATGTAAAAGCATATATTGAGTGAATTAAGAAATTACCAAAATCAATCAAACACGTTGGAGCTGCTGGAGATGCTGGGAAGTTGACACCGTAGCTGAGCTTCAGTGAGGATATGGATATGGCGGTTAATTAAGGCTTGGGTTATAATGAATGAGTTTTGTGTTTCAGAGGAGAATAGTTCAGTAGCAATGGTGGATTATATATATTACGTAGCTGTAGGCTGCAGCTGTCTCAGTGGATTAACCACCTACGTTCTAATCCACCATAAACCTCGCCAACAAGTATGCATCATTTAAATTAAAAAAAAAAATTATCAATAATTGTACAAGGTAGAATAAGTCAACCATAAATTCTAGGAACAATAATACAATAGCAAATAAGAAAAGCTAACATTTTTTTTTTTTTTTGAGAGAGTTTCAATTTATGGTATTCACTCTTGATGATAGCTTTTTATCATTAGCACAAAATACCAATCGGTTTTTGGTGTAAGCGAGAATTGAACCCCACATCTTTTATTCAACCATTAGAAATTTCACTAGTTGAGTTAATTGGAACCCACAAAAAATACCAACTTGAATAAAGTTATTAGTTATTACCCAGGTTTTTTCTTCCTGTCGTGAGTCTTGATGAAAGAAAATATATAAATGGTTAATATAAAATTCTTCGATCATGGACTCTTTTTATTTTATTTTTTTGGTGTGTATGTGTGTGAGGGTGATGGTGGATAGTACTAGTAGTATCCTCGTCCTAGTTAGTTCAACAAAGGCCTGGGCTCACATGGCTTGGATGAAAAGAGGAATATGAATGAGGGACAATTGAGCAAGACATGGTGTTTGACCAAAGCCCAAACCTGAGTTGCAAAACAATTTGTTTAAAGGTATATTAGGGCCTAATTTAAGGGTTGACGTGTGTCTTTAGTGTAATTGTTAATAAACCATATTAAGAAAGTTTTAACACCACTTTCAAGTGATCTGAAATATTGCTTTGTTCATGTGGTAAGAAAGTTCTTGCTTGAGGAGTACTGAATATCACATAATTTGATCTAGAAGGCTTTGATCATGTGGTAAGATCTTCATTGCTTGTTTAGTTGACAAACAAGTTATGAAATAAATCACTGAATTAGAATAAAGTTTTCTGGAATATTGCTTTCTTTATGTGGATATAAGAAATTCCATGCATATATGATGCGAGGACAAAGAAGGTAATGAAGTAAATTAAAGTAGCATCAAGTGACCTGGAATATTGCTTTACTGGATAGAAAGCAATATGCTGTGCTTTGAATTAAAGCCAATGATGCCGGACAATATCAAATTAGGATAAAGGGGAAAATTGAACAAAACGAAAAAGATATAACCTTAAGAATCAGCACTTAGAGGCTTGCCTAAGCACCAAGCAAAGAATTTAGGCATCATAAACAATGGCGGCCCTACAGCCAGCCTAGGGGTTCAAATGAACCCCTAATCTGGCCAAAAAAAAAAAAATTGTTTCGACCCTTAAAATAAAATTCTAAACACCCTAATCATAAATTTTGATTGATCCTAATTGAAATAAGGTTGAATATGATCATTTTAGTGTTATTTTCACAATAATTTTACAATAAAGGATAAGTGGCAAGTTTTAATTGGTTTTTATCTAGACCCACAAATAACATTATTTTTTTTTTTTTTTACATATCTTTAACAACTTGCCATCTAAATTTTGTTGTGAAAGTATTGTGTCAATAGCTATACTCTTAAAATTACTGCTTTGATTTTAAAAATAAATAAATAAGTACACATTCTCTCCAAATCGGGCTTACTTTGCAATTGGCCATGGAATGAAATTGTTTTTTCCTGCACCTTTCTTCTTCATTAGCAGAAAATTACACCACTTTATTAGCACACAAAAATTACAACACTATTTCCCCCCAAAAAAAAATCCCAAAGCCGCCACGGATCATAAATTTTTTTTTTTTTAAAAATTTTCATAAACCACGTATGTGCTAGGTGAGCATTTTGTCAATCACATTGGTATTTTTTATCATTGAGATGACATGAATCAATTGTTTTTTTTTTTTTTTTTTTTTTAATCTCTCGCTAAATTGTCAGTGGATTTTAGGAATTTAAAATCAAGTCAAGCATTAAAAAGCAAGTTATTACTACTTTTTTTTCCTTAATTCTTGTGGCTATAGAGAATCCACGCACAAAGAACCGGGTGTTTACTACTTTTTCTTGTAGGGGAAAGAAAAAGGTTCCATATCAGTGTAGAGAGCGGTATCAAAGTACTATGATGATGGTGGCCCGTTGTTTTGACTTGTGATGGCCTCATCATGCAATTTATTGAACAACAAATTATGATTAGTATAAAATAATTTTCACATGATATCATTATTATGCCATTTTTATTATACATCAATCAAAATCACCAATTGGAAATATGAAATTTGTTTTGTCATTACACTTAATGGAATATTTTTATGCAAGAACTTTAGAACATGTAAGATTCTACCGGAAGATACTCAATTTTTATGAAACTTAAGATGCTAACATAGATGTCTGAACTGAAAGAGTGCACACTATTATCTCAATAAGAGGCTTCCTCATTACTTGTCTGCATCAAGTGGAGTTTATCATATATTTGGAGCCTAGTCACCCCCCACCCACCTCTCAAAAAAAAAAAAAATAGTCACCCCCCACCCACCTTCCCTTTTCTGCCGCACAAGCAATCACAAACAAAAGTAGAGTTCAGATATTACGCACTTGAAAAAAAAAAAAAAAAAAAAGGGGGGGTTGCATTTCAGCTACTACAGAAGCAAAATTGAAAATCATGATGATGCATGCAGGTACTTTAGTAGTTTTTCGGGAGCACCTTGCTATTCGGTTTATATTATAGAATTATCATCAACTTTACCAATATTAAAGTTTTGTATTTCTTACATTATTGGTGTACTTTAAATTTGTTGATTATTGTGATTACTCTGATTGGTTGTACTAAAATGTTTGAACGGATTTTCTCTCCTATTTTCACATTTAATAATGCATATAAATTTTCAACCAGTTGTTGGCAGTATGATTTTAGTGAAGAAAAGGATGATGATGGAGGTGTACATGATTCCTCAAAGTTGGAGGGAACTTTGGCAGGAATGGGAGCTACGAGGAATGATCCTACTCAGCGTCACTATCCAAATAGTTCTTGTCATTCTGGGCAATCGCAGAAAGTATATTGCTGGAATCTGGATAAGATTTGTGGTTTGGTCAACCTACTTACTCGGTGACTCCATAGCTGCAATGGCGGCTGGCATGCTCTCAAATAATATAGGAGAAACCTACAAGGATGGTCTTCTTGATGCAAAGTATGAACTAACAGCATTTTGGGCACCCCTTATGCTGTTGCACTTAGGTGGTACCGATGCCATTACTGCTTACTCATTGGAAGACAATGAGTTATGGAAAAGGCACTTGTTTGGAGTAGCCACTCAAGCAATGGCGACATTTTACATCTTGTTTATGGCCTGGACAGGCTCTCGTATGTCCTACCTCTTTATTGTGATGTTCTCTGTTGGGCTTGTCAAGTATTGTGAAAGAGTGTGGGTTTTATACTCGGCAAGTGAAAACACATTTAGAGACTCCATTCCGGATATCACCACTAATGAAATCAAAATAATGGAGGAATGCAAACTGAAGGAGCTAGAGGGATACCATAAGGTACTTGAGGTTCAAGTGCTTGAGGTTCATGAACGGGATTTTTCAACCGATACTTCATCAATTATATCATCCGCTCCTCACGCAAAAGAATTACTCATTGCTTGTAGTTTACTTGAGATGGTTAAGCGTCTCTTTGCAGATCTCATACTTGGCTTGCAGGAACGGGATGTAAGCAGGGCAATCTTCGACAACAATGATATGAATAAGGAAAAGGCTTTTGAGGTAATTGAGATTGAACTCAAGCTTATATTCGATTTGCTTTACACCAAGGCAAAGGCAGTCTACACATTTTGGGGCATTGCTCGACGAATCATTGGAATCCTTCTCACCTTGATTGTATTTGTGGTTATTTTGTTGGATGAGATGGTGATTCCAAAGAAAAAACACCACAACTACTCCAAGATTGATTTTACCATAACTTTGGTTTTGTTGGCAGTCGCTGTTCTTGTGGATTTATGGGCAATTGTGGAACTACTTTTTGCCGACCAAACCATTCTTTGGTTAATTAAGAACAAGAAAACCACCCTCCTAAGAGCCATCAACAGTATTTTACAACTTGGTTGGCTCAAAAGACAATCCAAAACATACAGGTGGTCTAACTCTATTGGTCAAATCAGTCTGTTAAGATCTGCCTTACAAAAGCCCCTGCCCTGCCTTCCAATCCTGAAGCTATTATGCGTTGACGAAATACTAGAGATATACCAAAATGAAACTCGTGAAGGAATCTTGGAAGCCAATTTAAAAGGTCTAATTTTTGTTGAGTGCAGACATTGGCTAAAACTTAGAGGCAATGAAATAACTCCTGAAGAATTTCATGGCTTAAGGGGAGGTCGCACCCTTAAAAACTTTGGCCGAAATGATATTGATTGGAGTGTGAAGTTGGAGATGGACCTTAGCATCCTTGTCTGGCACCTTGCTACTGATATTTGTTGTCATGAAGATAGACACACAAGGCCGGAGTATCATAAAATGTGCACGTCCCTGTCAAGATATATGCTTTATCTTCTAGTCAAGCATCCTTACATGTTACCGATTGGGTCAGCACACATCAAGTTTCGGGACATTTATCTGGGACTTAGGGAATTCATGGAAGAACAGCTTTCCAAACCAGTTAAGCAAGAGGAAGCTTTGGATATGTTAAAAAATATGACAGCCAAGGACTTGCTTACTGTCAACGATGGGGACAAAAGTACTTTGGTGATATTCTATGCGTGTAAGCTTAAGTCTGCATTAAATACAAAGGAAAATGAGACATGGGAAATAATTAAGAAAGTTTGGCTGGAAATGATGTGCCATGTTGCTAGCTATTGTAGCAGAAAATACCATGCTCAGCAGCTGAGACGAGGAGGGGAATTTGTCACACATGTTTGGCTTCTTATGGCACATTTTGGCTTAACGGATCAATTCCAGACACGACGTAATCCTACAATAGGTGAGGTGGTTCTATGGTAGACTAACATTTTAATCAATAAATTATGTAGGCAAATAAATTTACGGGGTACATCCAATTTTATATTTAATTTCATAACATGTTGAAACAGTCAATTGAGTGGAAGACATTTTTGTGCCTATCACTTTTTTTTTCCACAACTTATAATAGACCATCCTCAACAAGCAATGAAATTGGACGTGCTCAGTAAGTACTATCCTATAAGATGTCAATACCCACTTCTAGAGATCTTGTATTGTTGTTGCTGTAGTTGAGTTCTTTTTTTTTTTTTTTTGGGGGGGGGGGGGGGGGGGGGGGGGGGGTGGGGAGGGGGTTGTGTTACCGTTGTTATCCTTTGAATTCAGCAGAACATGATGAATATTTATTGTAATCCAAGAATTGGGTGTTCTTGATATGGGATCCGAGCAATTGTTTTAGTGATAATTGTTGTAAATCAATTATTCTATAATAGAAGATTGACAAAAATACTATTTTGGTCCTTATATATTTTATAGTCATAGTCAATTTAATTTTTACATTTTGGTAGTAGTTAATTTAGTTGATATTATTTTTAACTTGTAGTCAATTTAGTCTCTACCGTTAATTCACTAACCGAAAATATATATGTTGCAAACAATATGCATTGTCGACATACTTAAAACTTAAGTGACTACTAAAATAATAATAAAATTTTTTATTGACTTCAAAAAAATGTCACCATATGAATTATAAAAAATAAATAATTTTTTAAAAAAAGTTAGCTATCAATTTTTTAGGAAAAAAAATTTAAAAACCAAAAAATACATTAATTCATATCTTGGGGACAAATGGATCTTGAAGATGAACCAAGAATAACATCAACCTAGAAAAATTAAACCAAATCAAAATCCATTAATAATATCCAAACGGCTTTAGGCTAAGAACTAGACCGAGTTGGAGGCAAATTCAAAGCCTTTCTCAAAGGTTCCTGTAGTTTCTCTGTTCATGGTTCCTACAATTTCAAATACAAGTCGCCGATCATAGGCTACATCTCAAAGAACAGGCTCACCACCAGCCTCAATAGGATCAGCGTCAAGATCTTGTTCCTGTGGCTCGACATCGTCGAGGTAGGCAGGAATTGTGATGACCTTTACTTCTCTGTTGGGATTGATTCCTCTTATTTTTCCTATTCATAATTTCTACGAGTGTCCACAGTGTGGGTGTGGATTGAATGCGTTAATGGGCAAGTGAGGAAATTTAGAATTAACCTTCTGTTTCTTCCTTCTTCCTTCTTCCTTCTAGTTGAAGATCAATTATTTAGAAATTGTATAAATAAATAATAATAATTCTTTGTCGCATTTTGGATTGTAGGTTTTGTTCATATGAAACAACTGGAACTGGTTTTCTATTATTGCATCAAAATGTTGGGATTTTAATTGCGTTTTAGTGGGTTAAACATTGTAGATGGTTGAGCGACGTGGATTTGATTTCTTGTTCAAAATATGGGTGTTCTCATATATGAATTCATATATTTTTTGGTTTTCAATTTTTTTTAGATTGAGAAATAATTATTTTATTCAGATGCTGACATTTTTTTAAAGTCAACAAAAAAATTATTATTATTCTTTTAGGAGAAATTGTCTATGATATTTTCACAACAAGACCTAAGTGACAAGTTGTTATTGGTTTTTATAAGTGAGAAAAAAAGTTGATAGGCTCGATCATATTATCAACGTCCAGCCGTTCACGACTAAGGACGAAGGACCTATCCAAGTTCGTCCTGGAAGTAATGGTCGTCGATCAAGGACGAGTGAATCCACCTCCACTCATCAATGAACCGTTACAAAACATTAATCAGCTTCTAGATCGTTGGGAGGGGCAACTCACCATTAACACCCCGCAAGGGCGTTACCAGGGAAGAACAAAGTCTCCATCAAAGCTCTACCAACGGCTAGAAGAAATCACCTGCGAGTGCGTGCATATAAATACATAACAGTGAAATTCAAAAGGGAGGACAAGTATTTTCTGAAACTCTAGCATATTATTTTCTTAACTTCTCTTTTGTCAATCTTTCTGACTTTGGCATCGGAGGCTTTTTGGCAGGCACCATGCCGGCGATTTACATCTTTTCTTTCCTTCACTCATTCTTGGAGATCGGGTTGGTTGAGGACGACATCAATTTGGACAATCATCCTTGGCTGACGATCTGAGCATCATTAGTTTGGCGCTGTCTGTGGGGAGATTGTCATTCAACACGTGATATATCCCAGTTAACTCGCAAGTCCAGATGGAATCCGGTACTAACCCAGATCCCACTGCATTGGCCCTACAAATCCAGTCGCTCGCGGCCAATATGGAAGAACTCACCAGTCAAAACCAAGAGATGAGACAACGATTGCTACAGGAAGACAATCGTGCAAACAAGGGTGACGATGAAGACAGCAACAGAAGATGAAACAGCACTCCGAAAGAGGCGAGCTCGGATCTCCTAAGAGAGATGAGGAAGGAGATGGACGAATTGAGAAACGCCATCAAAGGGAAGACGGACCAAAGCTTGGAAAGGAAAGTCAAGATGACGGACTCACCTTTCACCATGGTCGTCCAAGAGTGCCCAGTATCCTCCAAGTTCTGTCTACCATAGCCGGAACCCTTCGACAAGCTGAAAGATCCCCTGGATCACTTGAATACCTTCAAGACGACCCTAGGCCTTAAACAGCCACCCGATGAGATTTTGTGTCACTCCTTTCTTACTACTCTCAAACAGGCAGCTAGAGAGTGGTTCAACAAGTTGCCAACGTCGTCCATTGATAACTTCGAGTAGTTAAGCGGTTCCTTTGTCTATCATTTCGTAGGCGGGCAATATCTAAAAAGGACTGCTGACCACCTAGTCACCATCAAACAAAGGGAGAAGGAACCATTGAGGTCTTATGTGACACATTTCACCCGACGAATGCTAGAAGTAGATGAGGTGAATGACAAGGTACATCTCACGACCTTTAAGGCAGGGTTGAGGTCCAGAGATTTCGTGGCGTCCTTGGCAAAGAATCCCCCCCCAGACAATGGCCAAGGCATTGTTGAAAGCACAGAAGTATATGAACGTTGAAGAAGCTCTAGCAGCCATTGACGGAGCAGAAAAGAATAAGGAAAAGGAGGACGATCGACGAGGACAAAAAAGAGACCGGGCAGATCGACGGAATGACAAAGGAAATAGGCGAAGGGAGGACAAGAACCCTCATCCAACGAAATTCACACTATTGGTGATGCCCGTTGACCAGATTCTAACAGAAATAAGGGACAAACCGTCATTTAATTGGCGAAGGCCACTACATTCAGCACCTAGTTTGCGCGACAAAAGCAAATATTGCCGTTTTCACAAAGACCATAAGCATTACACAAAGGATTGCAGGGATCTAAAGGAGCAGATTGAAGAGCTCATCCATAATGGGAAACTACAACAGCATGTAAAAAGGGGAGATTCCATCAGGAATAGCCAGAAAAGCCAGCACGGCGATTCAAGGAAAGACAGAGACCGCCCTCCACCTCGTTCACAAAGCACACTGGGGGAGATAAAGACCATCGTCGGGGGACCAACCACGGGGGGATCATTCAAATCCCTCAAGAAGTCAAACCAATGGCAGGTAAACAGTGTTCACAGTATACCTCCCTTGAAGCAAAGACGAACCAACCAGACATGTACTTCTCAGAAGAAGACGCCAAGGGTGTAAAGCAATCTCATGATGACCCGCTCGTCATTATGATCATGATCGAGGGGTTCAACACGCGGAAAGTCCTAGTCGACAGTGGGAGCTCAGCCGATATAATCTATCTTCCCGCCTTCCGGCAACTAAGACTAGACCTAAAAAGGCTCCGTCCTTTTGAGTCCCCCCTTGTCAGTTTCAATGAAGACAAGGTATACCCCAGGGGAATAGTGATGCTGACAGTGACAGCCAGATCATACTCCCTCCAAGTAACCAAGCAGCACAATTTCTTGGTAGTGGACTCACCCTCCTCCTACAACGTGATCATAGGACGACCAACGTTCAATCGCTGGAAGGCTGCTACTTCCACGTACTACCTAAAGGTGAAGTTTCCGACGGAACAGGGGATCGGAGAGATTAAAGGAGACCAGGAGTTGGCAACAGAGTGCTACCAGGCCGTCCTAGCCTCAAAAGAGAACCATAGAGGGTGAAGCGCTCCAAGAGTTGAAGCGCTATCTTAGCAACCCTCTGCTCTTAAGTCCGTCGAAAGAGGGTGAAGACTTATTCCTATATTTAGCTGTATCTGTCACGGCCGTCAGCACAGCATTGATCCAAGAAGAAGATAGGTTACAGCTTCCTGTCTACTACGTCAGCCAGGCTTTCCAGGGTGTCGAGGCACGGTATCCTCGCATAGAAAAGATCACCTTCACCCTGATTGTGGCTTCGAGAAAACTTCGTCCATACTTTCAAGCCAATCCTATCATAGTAATGACGAATCAACCCATCAAAAAGGCAATGAATAGACCTAAAGCGGTAAGATAAATGGTACAGTGAGCTATCGAGCTCAGCCAGTTTAATATAAAATACTGTCCACGGACAGCCATAAAAGCTCAGGCGTTGTCCGATTTCATAGCAGAATTCACCACCCCTAAGAACATAAAAAATCTCTAGACGGTAAACACTGATGGGTCGTCCACTCAGAAAGGAGGCGGAGCAGGCATCGTTATTATTTCCCCTGAAAAAGACATTCTCAAGTACGGGGTCCAGCTCAAATTCCTTATAACTAATAATGAGGCAGAGTATGAGACCTTGTTGATAGGACTGAGAATAGCTCAGGCACTTGGAGGTGAAAATATTGTGCTCAAGGGCGACTCGCAACTTGTCACAAGGCAAGTGAGAGGGGAATTCAAAGCAAAAGAGATGAGGATGCAGAAGTACCTCAAATTGACGAACCAGCTGGTAAGTGCCTTTAATCACGTAGAGTTTGTTCAGATCCCAAGGGATCAGAACACTGAAGCTGATGAGGTAGCACGAAGTGCCTCAACGGACAACCAAGATAAAATGTTCTATTGGAAGCTAGAAGAACAAAACTCCCCTAGCATCCAGGAACTTCAAACTCTCTCGGTGCACACCAACCCTGGATGGACGAGCCCGATTATGTCGTTCCTTCGAGAAGGACGACTACTGCTAGATCTAGAAGAAGCCAAGAAGATCCAGAAACGTGCCGCCAGATTTACAATGCTCGATGACGAACTCTACAAAAGGGGTTACTCCTAACCATATTTGAGATGTATAGAAGAGGAAGAAGCCAAATACGTCCTGGAAGAAGTGCACGGGGCAATCTACGGAGACCACATGGGAGCAAAGTCCCTCGTCAGGAAAATCATGAGAACAAGTTGCTTCTGGCCGACAGTGCAACAAGACGCAACCAATTTCGTGAAGAAGTGTGATAGTTGCCAAAAGTACAGAAATGTTCAATGAGTCCCTGGAGAAAAGATGACCACAATTTCCTCACCTTGGCCATTCGCACAGTGGGGATTGACATCATGGGTCCCTTACCCCAGGGAAAGAGACAGATGAAGTTCCTGCTCGTCGTGACTGACTACTTCACAAAATGGGTGAAAGCTAAAGCCCTGGCAACAATCACCGAAGCAAAGGTACAAAATTTTGTATGGAAAAATATTGTTTGTAGGTTCGGGATACCCAAGATGATCATATCAGATAACGGTCGTCAGTTAAACAACCAGAAATTCAGATCATTTTGCTCAGGCTTGGGCATCAAAAACAAGTACTCATCGCCAAGCCACCCTCAGGCCAATGGACAGACGGAAGTAACCAACCAGACCTTGCTCAGGATTATCAAATCCCGGTTAGTGGGGGCAAAGGGAACATGGCTTGAAGAATTACCAAGTGTCTTGTGGGCATATAGGACGACAGCGTGAACACCAACAAGAGAAACATCATTCAGTCTGATGTACGGCACAGAAGCAGTCATCCTGGTCGAAGTAGGGCTCACTAGCCTTAGGAGAGAATTCTTTGATGAGCAAATCAACGACGACCAACTGAAGCAGAACCTAGATTGTCTGGACGAGATTAGAGACCAAGCATCCCAAAGAATAGCCAAGTACCAGCACAAGATAGCCAAGTACAACAATCAGAGAGTGAAGTTGAAAAGATTCAACATCAGAGATCTTGTCCTTCAAAAAGTCACTCCCGCAACAAAAGACCCAGCACAAGGCAAACTTGGCCCGACTTGGGAAGGGCCTTATAGAGTCGTCCACTATTCACGCTAGGGAAGTTACCATCTAGAAGACTCAGGGGGAAAGAGACTACCTCGTCCATGGAATGTCGAACATCTAAAGAGGTATTACGAAAAGGAACCATAGCCTGATTGTAAAACCCAATTTAATGCTTCCTGTCTTATGTAAGTGATTATTCAAAATCCATTAAGTATTATTCAGCATTTCATAAGTGTTATTCAGCAAACCATGCGCTACAATTCTTCCCTCCCCGAAAGGTCCGAACAGTCATCCTAAACAAAAGAGACGATAAATTCCTTAAATGGATGTACATCGTCCTAAACAAGAAAGACGATAAGATTCCTTGAATGGATGTACATCGCCCTAAACAAAAGAGATCATAAGATTCCTTAAATGGATGTACATCGTCCTAAACAAGAAAGACGATAAGATTCCTAAAAAGGGATACACATCGTCCAGAGTAAAAGAGACGATAATATAGATGAACGTCGTCCAGAATAAAAAAGACGATAAGGTTACTCAAAGGGATAGGCATCGTCCTAAACAAAGAGGTGAAACCTCCAAAAGTGCATGGGGCAAAATCCCCTAAAGTGCGCAAGAGGACGAGGATAAATTCAGTATGCCAACTAAATTTTTCTAAGTCCCTGACGGGGAAAGAAAAACATCCAAAAGAAGATCTTGACGCAACACAAGCAATCATAAGGGCAAAGGTAAATAAATAGACATTATATAAAACCAAACTATTAAATAGACATATTATATAAAACCAAATTGTTCAAAAGAAAAGGGGGCCTCAAAAAAACAAATGGGGCATCCAAACACCGGTTGTCCAGAAAACTTAATACATAAAAAAAAAATTTAAAAAAAAAAAAAGGAAACTTCGATAAGAAGAGACAGAATCAAGCTTGAGGGGCAACATTATCGTCTTTGTTTGCTTGGGTTCCGCACCAGTGGATGCCGCTGTCTGAGCTGCCTCGTCCTCCTCAATCTCCTTGTCAAAGACCTCAAAATCTAAATCTTCCAGGTCCGTGCCAGGTCCATGCTTAATCAGATATCTCCAGAGCAGCTCAAATCCTTTGAAGTACAACTGGAAAAAGATGGTGTTATATTCATCCGTGGTCTGGAAAGCAGTGACGGCCTTGGCCACGACAACTTTCATCCTTTGGGCAGCTGTTGCAAGGAGTTCATCCTTCTGCTTCACTGATTGTTTTTCAGTTTCCAGCTGCTCCGTCAGGACTTAAATCTGTCCCTTGGAAGTGTTGAGGGAGTCCATGGCTGCGATCAGGTCCTTCCGCAAGCCCGAAGCCTCGACCTCCAACGCTTCCACCTTCGAGTTGGCCACGACGGCCTTCTCCTCATTTGCCAAGTACTGTGTGGTAATATGCATGGTCTCTCCCAACACCTGACGAAAAAAGTCCCACCAAAGTCAATAAAAACAGTTGAACAATTAAGGACGAAGAAGGGGACAAAGACGTGGAGGATTACCTGCACGAGCTTAAGGACGTAACGGCTCACCATCTCGTGGGAGGGTATGCTCGTGATTTCTTTCATCTCCCCAGGAGTAAAGAGCTCATTAGCACGGTCCATAGCCATCTCAGCATCAAACCAAACACTGGCACCAATTTTCTCCTTCCCCTTGTTCACAACTTTCTGCTTCTTTGAAGGACGGGCCACCTCCTCAACAGAAATAGCAATAGAGGCAACTAGACCCTTATCCAGGTCCAAGGCAGGTGTGGACGAACCTCTCTCCACCACCTCCTTCTCCTTCTCCTTATCTGTGATCCTCAGCCTTCTCTGACCAATATTGGAAAGAGGCTCATTCTTCTTCTCCTTGATTTTCTTGTACATCTCCTTGTTAAACTTGGTCGTCATCTCTACGCCAAAGAAAACAAAAAGTTAAGGATGAAGAAAAAGAAAACAAGAAGTTAAGGACGAAGAAAAAGAAAACAAGACGAATCATTTGCAAAGACAGCTTACACTTTTTCTCTTCTCGGTCAAGGGTACTAAGGACGTAGAGGGAAGGCTCTGGCCCTAAGCAGTGACGAGCTAAAGTGCGCGGGTCGATCAATTCACCAAAATCTTCAATCGTCCTGGAGTACCTGATTGCCGCCAGTACCCGCTCTTCGAATTTGCTCTCAAGCTCAGGATGATCTTTTACTGCAAATACAACAGCAAAGGAGAAAATAAAAAATAAATAAATAAATAAATAAATAAAAAAGGAGAGGGGAATCTCATAAGGAGCAAACACACGAATCAAAGAGGTCTCTCACCAGCGCAGCAGCCTAGGAACGTTCTCCCAAAAGTCATCAGACAGTGTTTCCCAACCGTCACCCGATACAAAGAAGTATCTAGACTTCCAGTAGCGAAAGGGCGACGGAAGATCAACAATTAGACGCAACTTCCTATTCCAAGGTACAAACTCATAATATCCAAATTCCTTGGACTCTTTCAGACGGTATAGATGGACGAACTCATTGATCGTGATCATGTCTCCGTCGACAATGGTCGTCCAAATCACCATACAACTAACAACTATTCTCCACGAGTTAGGCATAAGTCGCCCTAGTGTAAGGTTTAAATGATGAAGAAGCTCCATGATGAACGAATGGAAGGGAAATCTAAGGCCACACGAAAAAGCAACCTCATAAAAGCAAACTTCCCCGTGAGCAAAGGCGCAAGCCTTTTCACCCTTTCTAGGAAGACGAGCCCTGGTCCCTCAGGAAACTGGAACCTATCTTTAAATTTGCTAAAGACCTCTATTTTCAAGGAACATTTCTCCTTAAGGGCATGGAAAGGACGGACAATGGCCGGAGCGAGAGAATGGGAGGACGAAGGGGCGCGAAAAGGCGCGGAGGTCGCTGTATCTACCCTAACCCCTTCCTCGCCTACATTAGATGACGAGCCTCTCTCTTAGTCACCTAATCCCTCCTTAGACCCCATATTTTCCTCCCTTAGGATCCCTCGAACAGACTGAAACCAAACCTGAGATTTGTACAGTAAAGGGTATAAAACACCCAACGCCAAACCTTAGACACTACCTCTAAAAACAAATTCCTTAAGTTGTGGGTATGAATCACTAGGCGAAAGCGTACCCAATGGGTCGCCAAAAAATTCCACTAAGGCTCCTAAACGGGCAAAAAGAAATGCTACGGAAAGAGAGGTACGTCTAACTTCGGAGTTATCCACTATTAAAGAGAAACAACACCACTCGAAAAGAAGAAAGGAAAGCACAGAAAGAAGAAAGAACTTAAAAGACACAGATACAAGCAAAATTCAGAAAGGAAAGAAAGTGTAAATGAGGGGCGTACCTGGAAATTAGGGAGGAAACTGAGAAGACTAAGAGCAAAATACACATAAGGGAGTCAGAGAAACCAATTGCACAGAGAAGATGGGGAAATGAGAAAAGGAAAGGCCAAAAATCAAAAGGTTCTGCCTTGGAAAGTGCTGGAAAACTGAAAGGGTTTTCACCGGAAACGAGACCCCCCAGCCAATGAAAATCAACCACGTGGCCGCAAAGTGTGTCACAGCCACCATTAAGCAATCAATGCAGAACAAAACCCTAAACGCCATAACCGCAAAAAATAATATATATATATATATATATATAATAAAATATAATACATACATATATATATATATATATATACACACACTTATATATACTTATGTATACAATAATAAATAAATAAACCAATAAACCCTTTCATATTCCTACGACCGTCCAAGTTATGGACGACCTCGGAATAGGGGGGCAGCTGATAGGCTCGATCATAATATCAACGTCCATCCGTTCATGACTAAGGACGAAGGACCTATCCAAGTTCGGCCTGGAAGCAATGGTCATCGATCAAGGACGAGTGAATCAACCTCCACTCATCAATGAACCGTTACAAAACATTAATCAGCTTCCAGACCATTAGGAGGGGCAGCTCACCATTAACACCCCGCAGGGGCATTACCAGGGAAGAATAAAGTCTCCATCAAGGCTCCACCAACGGCTAGAAGAAATCACCTGCAAGTGCGTGCATATAAATACATAACAGTGAAATCCAAAAGGGAGGACAAGTATTTTCTGAAACTCTAGCGTATTATTTTCTTAACTTCTCTTTTGTTAATCTTTCTGACTTTGGCATCAGAGGCTTTTTGGCAGGCACCACGCCGGCGATTTACATCTTTTCTTTCCTTCACTCGTTCTTGGAGAGCGGGTTGGTTGAGGACGACATCAATCTGGACGATCATCCTTGGCTAATGCTCTGAGCATCATCAAAAGTAATTTAAATAGTAAATTCAATTCAAATTAGAAACAACTTACTACATATAATTTGTTTTGAAAATATAGTAAAAATGTTATAGATGTAAAACTTCTCTTATTTTAGTGGTCACGCTACCTGGATTGAGAGGGGGGAGATTGGTGGGGAGTAAAATAAAGTTGGCCCCAAATAAGTTAATTTTGGGCCAATTTTACTCTACTTTCCCTCCCTTCACCTCAATTCAAACAAACAGTAAGTGTGCAAATTTTGCCACATAGGTTTTTTCCATTAGTAAGTTAATAATAGAGATCAAATTGACTACAAAATGAAAATAATAGGAACCAAATTTACCATTACCAAAATGTAGTGACCAAATTAATTGTAACCATAACATATAAGAACCAAAACAATATTTTTACCTAGAAGATTTAAGGTTAAATTATAAATAGCACCTTTTTTAACTTTGCCTAAAATTTTTATGTAGATATTATGTAACTTCAATGCGTGTTGCTGGACGAAGAAGTAATGGAGTACGTCACTGGAGTCTGGAGTAGAATAAGGTGATCTGAAATATTGTTTTGCATGTGGTAAGAACCTCTAGCTTGAGGGGTATTGAACAAACAAGTAATCAGTAAATCACTGGAGCGGAATAACGTGATGTGGAAGGCTTTGTTCATATGGTAAGATCTTCATTGCTCGCTGCGTAGACAAACAAGTTTATGAAGTCACTGAATTAGAATAAAGTTTTCCAGAAATTTAGAACATGTAAGATTCTACTGGAAGATAGTCAAATCCTAAAGAATTTCATTGCTTAAGGGGAAGCCGAACCAGGACAGACCCAGAACTTTGAGTTAGGGAGAACAGTTTTACTGTTGATTGTGTTGATTAATTGAGTTTAATTTTTTTTAGTTTTACTATTGGTAATTTTTGTCGGTGAGATTTTTTTTTTTTTTTTTTACTTGCTTGTATATTTTGTTTTAAATTTTAAATCTGTATAATTTTTTATAGTCACTAAAAGGAGGAAAATGCTAGAGCCTAGAGCTACAAGCTTTTTTATAAATTATATGATAAATGGTTATAAATAAGTAAAAAAAATGGTGTGAATAATGAGCCCATTATACGAACTAATAAAAATTTGTTACCGTAATAATTTGTAAAAATACTGTTAAAAGGTTTATGAGTATATTATTACGCTTAAAATAATCAATAATATTATTTAAAGAAAACAAGATATAATTTTATAAAATAAAATTATTAAAATTAATACACATACTTATAATAATATTTTTTTTTGAAAAGGGGAACCATTGCCCCTAGTCCAATAATAGCTCCATCACTAGGCCGACCGCTTCACAAGTTTAATCGAAATGATATCTGACACCTTGCTATTAATATATGCTAATGATATTTGCTACTGATATTTGTTGTCACGAAGATATTTTTTTGATGAACTTTTTGTCATGAAGATAAACACACTTGTAGGCCGGAGTATCACAGAATCAAAATTTGCGTGTCCCTGTCGAGATATATGCTTTATCTTCTAGTCAAGCAGCCTTACAATATTACCAATTGGGTCAGGACACATCAAGTTTCGGGACATTTACGTGAGACTTAGGGAATTCATGGAAGAACAGCTGTCCAAACCAGTTACACAAGAGGAGTCTTTGGATATGTTAAAAGAGATGAAGGGAGCAGCTTGTGTCCAGTACCAGTGATTACTGGACACGTTGTGATGCGGACACGTGTCCGTATCTTAACGGGTCCAGTGGTCACTGGTCACTGGACAGAAGCCGGACCCAAAGATGGAAGGCAAGGACTTGCATACTGCCAAAGATAGGGACAAAAGTATTTTGGTGATATTCTATGCGTATAAGCTTAAATCTGCATTAAATACAAATTAAAATGAGACATGGCTCACGCGGGAAATGATTAAGAAAGTTTGGCTGAAAATGATGTGTCATGTTGCCCAGCTATTGTAGCCGGAAAATATCATGCTGCTTTGTTTTGTCACGATCGGGATAGTAAAAGATCTTTGGCACTATATCAATTGCAATGCATGATTTAAATGATAGTTGAAATTCCTATAGGATGTCAGTACCCACTTGTTGAGATCTCCTATTGTTGTTATTCTTGGAATCCACCCTTATATGATGAATATTTGTTGTAATTCAAGAATTGTGTTTTCTTGATCTGGGATCCGGCATATGTTTAACAGTTTAAAAGATAATTATTGCAAATCAATTATTCTATAGTAGAAGATTGGCTAAATTATCGTTTGGTTACCACCTTTTAGGGGTTATAGTCAATTGAGTCTGCATTTTAGGGATTAGCGCCAAGATCTTGTCCTTGTGGCTCGGCGGGCCGGTACGGTGATGACCTTTACTTTATGGCCTGTTTGGAAGTTTAGAGAGGAAGGAGAGTAGAATGGAGTAGAGGGGAAGAGAGTAGTGGGGAGGAGAATAGAGGGGAATGGTTCCCCTCCATCTTGTTTGAATGTTTTTAGAATTAGTAAGAGGGAAGGAGTAATTAGCCCTTCCCCTTGTTTGGATGTTTTAAAAATTAGGATGGAGAGGAGAAGAAATAATTTAAATAGACAAATTTACCTTTATTTGAAAATGGACTTACCACATTAGTCTATGATTAATTTGTTAGATTAAATAATTATTTAATCAACATTCTCATTCCATTAAATACCACTAATATCCATCAAATATATATATATATATATATATACACACACATATAAAACTACTATTAACTATTATAAAATAATTTTTATTACCTAAAAAAAATTATAATAAAAATTAAATTGAATTTTCTTTATTGTATATACCTGTTCGGTTGAAGAAGAAAGAGTTTAACAAAAAAAACAAAAGAAGAAGAAAGAGGTTTTACCAGCGAACCCCAAGGAGAACCCGTCGGAGCGAGCCACTGTCGTGTTGGAGCACGGCGATTGGAGATCGACAGCGATGGTGTGGTGGTTTGGAGCGGCGACGATGGCGTGGTGGTTTGGAGCAGCGACGATGGTGGATTCTCTCTCTTTCTCTCTTTTCGATCCTCTCTTTCACTCACTCTGATTCTCTCTCTCAGATTATATGTGGGTTTTGGTTTGTTTTGAATTTTTGTTGTGGGTCTCTCAGATCGGCGTGGATTGGATATCAAAATCAGCAGCAGGGACTGAAGATCGGCGGCGACAGCGTGGTGGTTTGGAGATCAGCGGCGATGGTGGATTCCCTCTCTTTCTCTCATTCTGATCCTTTCTCTCTCACTCTAATTCTCTCTCTCAGGTTGAATTTTTTGCAGGTTCAATCTGAATCGTTTTGCTTCTCTTTTTTTTCTTTTTTTTTTTCTTTTTTTTTTCTTCTTTTTTTTTTTCGTTTTGATTTTGTTGTTAGGGTTTCAATTTCTAATAGAATTTGTATTTCATCATGAGCTTGAATTTTTCTTGTTGGGTTGCCTTATTTGCAAAGTCAGTAACAACGGTAAATAGTCAGATTCAAATTTTTTTTCTCATATTTTCTCGGGAAACAAACAAAAATTATTTGAATAATCTGTTTGTAATTTTGTTAATTTAAAAAGGTTAAATTAGGAAATTGGTTTGATCAATAATTTATCTACTCTACTCTCCCTCTAAATCTCTCCAATTTGGGGGAATTAAAAATGAGGGGTTAGAGGTAGTTGAAACCCCTCCAAACCCCTCCTTCCTAAAAAAACTTCCAAACAATGTAATTGGATTACTCTCCCTCCCTTTACTCTACTCCCCCTCCATTTTCAAACTCCCAAACAGGCCATTAATGTTGGGATTGATTCCACTTCTTTTCCTATTAATAGTTTCTACGAGCGTCCACGGTGTGGGTGTGGATTGGATGCGTTGATGGGCAAGCGAGGAAACTTGGAACTAACCTTTTGTTTCTTCCTTCTAGTTGAAGATCAATTATTTAGAAATTATAAATAAAAAAAGTCTTTGTTGCATTTTGGATTGATAGTTTTGTTTCAAATGACATAATTGGAACTGGGTTTCTATTATTGCATCAAAATGTTAGGATTTTAATTGCGTTTTAGTTGGTTAAAAACTGTAGATGGTTTTCTTTTTTCTTTTTTCTTTAAATTAATAGAAAATTATTTTTATTCACATACTGTGACGTGGCATTTTTAAATGTCAACAATTTTTTTCTCTAAAGAAATGTCATGACTATGACATTTCCACAATAAATCCTAAGTGGCAAATTGTTAAAGGCTATTATAGATGAGCACAAAAGTCATTTAAATTGTAAATTCAAATTAAAACTAGTAATAACTTACCATCTATTATTTGTTGTGAAAGTGCTGTAGATGTAAAACTCCTCTTACTTTAGTAGCCACTTAGTGTGGAAACAATTCACACTGTTTGCCATGTAGGTGTTTTCTGTTAGTAAGTTAACAATAAGGATCAAATTGACTACAAGATAAAAATAACAAAAACCAAATTGACTATTACCAAAATGTAGGGATTAGATTAACTGCACCCATAAAATTTAGGACCAAAAGAGTATTTTTGCCTGGAAGATTTAAGGCTAAATTATAAATTGCACCCTCTAACAAAATTTAATTTGATTATGTAACTTCAATTTGTACAATTTAATCATCTAACTTTTAATTTCATTTAATTCAAACCTCTCGCTAGTGTTTGTTAGGTGATTTGTGGTTAAGTGACTAAATTGACTTAGTTTTGAGAGTATGTGTTTGTATGTTTTTTTCCTTATATTAAAGCTAATAAGAAATAATTTTTTATATATATAAAAATAGAATTGTTATTTGGGATTAAAAAAAAAAGCAATTATTTTCTAGGTAACTGTGAAGTTGTGATTTACAACTATGTTTATGTTGGTTTTATTCCGTATCAAATTTGATTGTAATTTTGTTCAATCATTTCCCTGTATTTTTTAAAGGATTTTATGTAAGCGCTGCGTGTGAGAGCTTGGTGAAGAATCTATGAAGAAGTGGATTTCGCGACTTGCTTGAAACTGATTCGCGAATAATGACCTGTAAAACAAGATACGTGACAAGCAGATGCTGGAATTTGAAGAGTCCATGACAAGTTGGATTTCGCAAGTGACTCGCGACTCAGGCTAAGTCGCAAGTGACCCACGAAACGCACTACCTAATTGCTTTTTAAGTGTGAATTTTCCTATTCTTTACCAACACTATATAAACTCTCATTACCCATAAAATGTAAGAAGAAGAAGGAGTATTTACAAGAAACTTTTGAGAGAGAAACCCTAGCCAAACACTTGAGAGTTAGAGATTGTTTTCCTACAATCCTCTACATCATTTCTCTAAAGTTTCTATTTACTCCCACCTCTCCATCTACATATTCTTGAGAGGTTCTTAGCCTAAACACTTACCTCACTCTTTCTGAGTGTTGAGAGAAGTTTTGGTGCATTTAGGAAGCATTGGAAGAAGTCATTGAGTGGTAGATGAAATTAGGCACAATTGTGAGTTCCGGATAACTAGTGAAGACAAGACTCCAAGAAGTCCATTGGTAGCAGGAACTTGGAGGGTTCAAGTATAATAGGCCAAAAGCGTATTGACCCCTTGTGATGAATTAATTGATTAATTAGTCAAGCTTATTAATTAATCAAATTAACATGCAAAACGTGTGGTAACACAAACAAATCACTAATTAAACTAAGTATGCAACGGAAATTAAATTGACACGGTGATTTGTTTTCAAATAGGGAAAACCTACATGGCAAA
Source organism: Quercus lobata (assembly GCF_001633185.2). Taxonomy (NCBI): domain Eukaryota; kingdom Viridiplantae; phylum Streptophyta; class Magnoliopsida; order Fagales; family Fagaceae; genus Quercus; species Quercus lobata. The sequence goes on along the minus strand of NC_044906.1, from coordinate 22,798,568 downwards.
AACCCCACCAAGTGATTTTAAGGTCACCACTCCCGAGAATTCACTATTATCACAACAAGCAATTACAAGTAAAGGAATCTCAGTACCTTATATCAACCTACAATTGAACCCTTACCCCAATACCCAATTGGACTTGTTCTTTAGTGACAATCTCTCCTTTTATTGCACGGCTCCTAATACGTGACTAACCAATTGCGCGGATCTCAGTATGCGACTTCAATCACCAACTAGAAAAGGTTGTTGGCTACAACGTTCTTCAGTTCATCACACGATGAAAATCAAGAAGTTGCTTGGTTACAAAACCCTATGATGTACAAACACAGCAGCTTCTTCACAAGAAATATAAACTAGGGCGAATTCTGTCTCCAATCAAAATTTGCATGAACAAACTTTGCTCAACACTTGTGCAACTTGTGTCACCTTTGACGGCCCTTAAAATAATCCTTTTATATGTCTAGGGTTGTGAGAAAAAAAAGCTCAAACATACAATCACGGATTGGATGAAAATCAAATCAGAAATTCTGAGTTTCATAAACCTCGACAGATACCCTATCTGTTGAGCTACTGTCGAGCCACGGGCTGAGATAGCTCTTCATGTCTCGATAGATGCTAACTGTTGAACTTTAATGAACAACACTTTTTACACTTGAATCTTGGATAGACTTGAATGGCTTTAACACTTGAACTCGAAACCTTGTTTCTTGAAGTATTAAACTCATCCTAGATCTACCCAAATACAAGTGCATTTTGTCAAAGGATTAGCCAACTATATAAAATAGTGACATATGTTCCTAACATGTGAATCACATATGTCCTAAAAAAGTACATTATGTAGATTAGGCTTAGAGGGTCTTTTTGATATTCGTGTACTCCAACTTATTCACTAGTAGATCGATTTCGGCTTGGAGGGCCGCGAAGAGGTTTTTCGCCGAGTACTTTGGTTTCATCTTCGATAACACATCTCGTGTTATCTTTGTATTTGCATCTCTCTTCCCTACTCTTTAAGCTTTACATTTATTGCTTATTGTACTTTCTTATGGCTTAGAGTAGTGTTCAAGTCTATTGCACTTGTTTTACTCTTATTCTGCACTTAGATAAGTTAGAGTAAAAGTAATTAAGTTGTAATTTAAAATTGGGGGTCTAAACAAACATTAGTGTTTTCACAATAATTGAGCTCTCAGTAACCAAACATTTTTTTTTTTTTTTTTTTTTTGAAAAGAACAACCCAATCCATCCAAACCAACATTGGCCAAAATCCACTAACCCAATTTAATTATGACCAAAATCCCTTTAAATTACTTAGCAATCATAAAAGCACGAAATCAAAAAATCTCATACTAATAGAATTTCTCTTTTAACTACTTTACAGTATTCATATCAATTTCGTGCTTCTTTTTTTTCTTTTTTGTCTATTTTAGCATAAAAACATATTTTTTCTATTTTACCCAATCACTTTTAAAAAATACCCATATCAGATTATCTATTTTACACTTCATTTCATTAAAATATTATTTCTTTATCAATTTTCATTACTCTCTCAAATCATCTTTGTGTGTGTGTGAGTAAAGTTTAAAAAAATAAATTTGCATATAAATAGTAAATGTCTATATATATACACGAATTACTGTAGCAACAATTTAAATTTCCTTAAGCTTACATAGACTAATTTGAGTGATTTGAGTTGGATGTGAAAATTTTACTCCTATATATAAATATATATATATATATATATATATATATATATGCATTAGAACTTCAATGTGTAATGTTGGTAAACCATGATCAAAACTTAGAGTCTAGATTTAGATTGCTCAAAGTGTGTTTATGTGTAAAGTTGGAATCGAGTAATTGCAGAGAATTACTATTCAATTTCTGCAAGGCTCGATTGATCAAACCTCGTGTAGAATGTTTTTCTGCAGAATTTTCCAACTCAGCCAAAACTCGTATAACGTGTAGGGTTTTATGTTTTTCCTTAAGTATAAAAAGAAAAACCCTAGCAACGTTTTAGAGGTTGTTGATATGTTGTGTGTGTGAATCTCTTGTGAGATCTAGAGGTGTTTGCCTTCATACACACTTAGGGTTATCAAGAATCAAGATTGATGTCAATAGCTTGGTGATCTCTTCAGTTGTTGTTTCAAGGGTTTAAAGAAAAACACAAGTGGGAGTACTTGTGGTTACTGTGGATCAAGGAAAGAAGTAGTCCATGTACTCGAAGCTATCATGGGGTCATGATAGTAAGTTTTCTGTTCGATGTAGCAATAGGATGTTAGTGGTCTAAGTCGCTATTGTATAAATTTCAATTCTTCTATAGTGGATCTATTTTACCTTAAGGATAGCTAGGTTAAATCCTCCTCAGGTTTTTTATTTGTTTGGTTTTTCTGGGTTATCATATCGTTGTGTTCTTTATTTTTCGCATTATTTACATGATATGATTTACTTTTGTTAACCTAGATCTAAATAATTTATCTAAGTAATCACTTGGCTAAATAACTAGGTTAAACAACTTGTGTTTTAAGGGGTCTAAAAACGTGTATATATATATATATAACCGAAACCTCTGAAGCTCCCATAATTTTCCACATCATCACTATTTTCTTTTTCTTTTTATTTTAGATTTTAGATTTTATATCTTATATATTTATTATTTATATTTTTTAATTTGATTTAGGACTTTTATGATATATTCAAACGCAAACACCTCCTCTCATACAGTTTTCTATTTTATTTTGGACTCTTTCTTCTCTCCTTCTCTAATTCTTCAGTCACTAGATCCCTATTAAGGTTTTTTAATTATAGTTTTACTGTGTCTTCCTACACATTTCTAATATTTTATTTAAAATAAAAACATCCTGCAAAAAATACTTCTCCAGTCCCACGAACAGAAACAATTTGAGAACTAAAAATGGAACCGCCATTTGGAGGCAAGTGTGTGGTGTGAAAATGGGGGTTGGCATAGCTCTTTCAGTATCACTTTCCTTTCCTTTCCTTGCAGTTACTTATAGGTCCCCACTCATCCACTTGCCTATTGTTCATTGTACTTTTGGTAATTCTGGTGCCACACCCTATCCCACAACTTTGTGCACAACTTTCACATGTGGCAAGCCACCTCATCACCTTGGGCCCACCAATATACCACAACACTTAAAGCTTTAGTTATTTCAAATTGTCAATTATAAATACCACCGTAACTTTACTCCTTTTCTTCTTCTTCCTCCCAAAAGCCATATGTGAAAAAGCTTGAGCCCTAAAACAAATTGTAGTGGCTGGAGTACTGGAACTACGGTGGTGCGAAAATGGAAAACTCACTCCGAAAAACACCATCTCATGCCAGAAAATAAAAACCCAACCTTGAGAAACATTACCTCTCTTCCGAAAAACCAAAACCCACTGCTCCTTGAATTTTTGAAAAGCATCGTTCATCTCAGATTTGCAGTTGCTAGAGTATTGGCACAGTGGCTCGTAAATGGAAATCCCATGCCAGAAAACACCATCCCAAATCAAAAAATGAAAACCCATCCTTGTAAAACATTAATCCATTGCCAAAAAAAAAAAACCCATTGCTTAATGAACTTACAAATTTTGCTTATGTCTAAATATCTTGTTCGTGTTTTAAATTCCATCCAAGTAAAGGAATAACTTCAATTGAGCTAATGTTTCAGCAACTTCTAGGCAGATTGGTGCTGCTCTTATGATCTAGACTAGGCATTAACAAGCTTAAAGGAAGAAAATGGATGCATATCAACTATAAGGTTGCTTTGGTATAGAAGGAAGTCAAATAAAAAATTAAAACTTGTTCTTTATAATTTGTGGAACATTCCTTTTGTTTGTTCTTTGTGTAAGGAGTTTATGGCACAGTTGCTTGTTGTTATGTTGATTTGCTCAAAGTATAATGCCAAGTATGTTGTAGTATTGTGTATTGTACAAATGCATAGATTGTTGTTGTTAACTGTCAATTGCTATCCATAGTCCCTCTCTTCAACCTTAATTTTTTTTAGATAAATATAAAAATAAAAACTCTCAAAAAGTTAATATAACACACCAAGGGCTCAAAACACCACCAAAAAAAAAAAAAATGGTGAGATACTTGTTTGGGAAATGAAAACTTTGGTTTGGATTTATGAATTGCTTTCATTGAAACAAAAACAACAAAATTACAATTGGGAACCAAAACCTTCTTCTCTTGAGTAATACCCAAAAATATAAATATATATATATATATATATTAAAAAAATTAAAACAAGGGAGATGGTAAAGGTTCCCACCTAATTACAAAAAGATATCCAACAAGTTACATAAGCAGTCATGTTTTCATATCTAAAATACTTGTACATCAATGTGGTACTATCCATTTAAAGCAAACTAATTGCCTCCACCTTTCCATGAGATCACCAAAACTTATACTTTAGTACCATGCCAACTTGTATCGCATGAACCATCTTTGTGCAAGCTTGGTTGTTTTTTTTTTTTTTCTCTTTCCACAAAATTCATACCAACCTCTTGATAACGAGAACCCTAAAAAAAAATGAATGATAATATATATTACAATATATACGTTCAAATTTGCTATAAATTTATAAAACCTCTAAAATAGTTAAGGGGAAAAAATTATACCTGAGATTCGTTATCAACTTTTTTATTTGATTCATACCAACCTTTTGATAGTGATGACCCTACAAAATAAAATGAATGATAATATATATTGAGAAATGATATGTCTACAACATTTTTACAACACTTTTACAACAAATCCTAAGTGGCAAGTTGTTACTAGTTATTATTGTTGAGGCAAAAAAGTAATCTTAGCGTTAGTTTGAAATTTGAACCAATAACAACTAACCACCTATAATTTGTTGTAAAAATATTGTAGACATAGCATCTCTCATATATATTATAATAAATACACTCAAATTTGCAACGTAAATTTCACTAAAAGTTTAAAAGTAGCTAACTGAAAAAATGCATACCTAAGATACATTATCATGGTAAAGAAAAGGATGCATGCCAAACTTTTGACTTATCATACTTGTTTGAAATGGAAAAGTTCCTCCTTGTAACATATTTTGTTGGCCAAAATATGGATGTATCCCTATGATATTAGTAATTCCACTTATGTTTGGCCACACGAACAATTGGGGAAAAAATTGACAACTCTTATCACCAATATTCTGTGATTGTGACTGTTGCATTTCAAAACCCTACGTTTTATATACAATATAATTGCATTTCAGTGTACTTAATTTAAACCTATTAGCAACATCCTGATAATAGAAAATAAAGAATCTTACATCAAAGTTAAAACTCTCATGCATTTCAAGCATACCAAATCTCATAGTAGAATTTGTACTATACACATTTCCAACCTTGACAGAATCCTACAAAAGTACAAAGTACAAAAGTTAATAATAGTAATAACAATGATTAATTATCCAAAAAATAAGTAAATAATATAATTATAGCCTAACCTTCTCACAAATTTCCTCAAGAATTGAAGTCTCAACTTGGTTAACTACATTCCCTTCGTTAATTATAGTCTTCATTTTCTTTTTTTTCTTTTCCTTTTCCTTTTCCTTTTTTTTTTTTCTCTTAAAAGCTTGTTCAACCTTTGACATCTACCTTTTAAATGATGGTCGCCCCTTTTGACAAACAACCACTTTATCACGAATTTTTCTAGCTTCTTTGGATATTACAAGACCATTGCCACATAAGGTGGAATCATTTTGAATATCTATAGAAATGGGCTTATTGCTACCACAAGCATTTCCCCCTTCCTTGAGCTCTCCTTTCGTTTCACATATTTGTGTCATTACATTCTTATATGCATTTTTAGGATCTGCTGCCAAATTAGCAACCTTGTAAAAGGCATTACACATCTTTTCATAGCAACTTGCTTCAAGTTTCAAAGACCAATTGTCATAACTTATTCGAACTTTAGTGTGCCTTCTTTTGACATTTTTATTCCATCTGTTCAAGATGTACTTGTCTGGTATTCGATAAATCTTCCTATGAATGAATACCAATAGTTGATGCCTACATACTATCCCCTTGAACTCAAACAACCTGCATTTGCAGTTAACTTCACTATTATCATCATTAAAATACACATGAAAAATTACACTCCGTTGACCTTCTCCAAGTGATACATCTTCACATACTTCATACTCTGAAAAGTTGTCATGTTCCCTGCATGAAGACAAACTGCAACAAATACTTCTAACTATCTCATTTTGGAAATCTGTAAATTTTCTCAAAGTGTAAGCACTCTGAAATTGTTTCTCCATATCATAAATAGTTATACAGGAAATGCGTGAATTGAAAGAATTAAAATCATCAGTAGTTTCATTATGCACCTTTGCTGCCAAAGCATTCTCATATTGTTCAACAAATTGTTTTAAAGTAGTTTTCTTATTAATGTATTTATCAAAAAAAGCATTCATACTTTCACTTCGCTGCGTTGTTGACATTCCTGCCCAAAACATATCTTTCACAAAGGCAAGCACCCAACGATGCCGCTCATCATGCAACCTAAGTAACCATTCATTGCTTTCAAGTTGATATTTCTTAATGAATCTGCCCCAACTTTCTTCAAATTCTTCTTTTGTCAATGAATCATGAACAAAATTTTTCATACAGAATTTTATTGATTCATAGTCTTTGAACCCTTTAAATTCGTCAAGCAACTTATTCATGATATGCCACAAGCACCATCGTCGTCATGCATTAAGGAAAACAATCTCTATCTCTTTTTTCATGGCTTTGTCTTGATCCATAATAATTGCATTGGGAGGACATTCAGACATGCATGCAAGCCAAGATTTAAATAATCATATAAATGAATTTGTATCTTCTCTTAAGATCAATCCACATCCTAGCAATATTGATTGCCCATGATGATTTACCCCAACAAATGGAGCAAATGGCATTTTGTATTTGTTAACCATATATGTAGTGTCAAATGTAACTACATCAACAAACTCTTTGAATGTTACCCTACCCCTTGCATCAGCCCAAAACACATTCTTTAGCCAACCATAGTCATCAAAATCCATTGTGTAAAAGAATTCAAAATTGTTAGCTTGCATTTTCAAAAAGTAATGGTGCATTGCACTAGCATCTCCTTCCCTAAGATGTGAATGTCTAACTTTTTCCATGTGATTTCTACAATCCTTTTCTAGAAAAGACAAATTCTCATGTCCCCCTACTGCAACCACAAATGAATTAAAACTCTTGTTCAATCTAATACCAGCTTTGTCGTTTAATTCAAGCTTTTTTTTTTCACATGTGGTTCAATTATTCTATTGCATTTGTAAGATCTGGTCTTACTAGGACTCAATCCATGATTATGGTCAAGTACCATGGATCTAAGTATCCACTTTCCATTTGGGCACAGAACCAACCTAAGTTGAGCTTTGCAATCTGTTTTTGTTTGAGGTTTCAATTTAACTGGATTGGTAGATCTAGTCCTTTTAATTCCATGACGATTTAATCTAATCCTTAGCTTTCCAACATAACTACAAGCAATGGTCACATACCTCACCACCCCCATCATCCCCCTTTTTAGAAGTTCTTTTAGCCACTGTAAAACCTTTTTTCTTTAGCATATCTTCTATAATATATCACAACATCAACAATGGAATCAAACATCATTCCCAACTTAGGGTCTTCTGCTTTGTTTTTCCCACCTTTTGTTTCTACCATTTCATTCAACTCCACTATTTCATTCTCAATATTATCTTCATTCAACTCCACCTCCACCATATCATTCTCGATATCTTCATTTGAATCCCCCTCCACCATATCATTCTCAATATTATCTTTGTTTAATTTCACATGTGAGAAAACATTTGATATTTCATCTGCCATGCCTATACAATATAATTCATAACACATTATCAAAATATAAAGTCATTTAATCATAAGAAAATTAATAATTCTAAATATTATAATTTAACCTTTCAAAAATTTTGTGCTTCGTATAAATGTGTTATTCACATTTATTTTTGCAAAGCAAGTGATGGATTACTTTTATTGTCTATAGCCTCTGGCCATTATTACAAAAGAAAAAAAAAATCTCATTTCCAATTGCAATAGAAAGATGGAAAACCCAATTATTATAGGCAACAAATTCACAACTTCAAGATTGCATTTTTTGTTGATATTTCAATTTAGATTTCATTGAAACAAAATAGAGTACAAGGGGAGTATATAAAGCAGTGGAGGACCCTAAAACTAACAGAAATGCACAATAATTTTTATTGAATGAGAGCAATAATACAGGGGAAAATAAAGAATCAAACACTAACAAAGAAATCTAGAGAAAATACTAGGAAAAGCGGAATGAAAAATCACCTCCTTGGATGGCAAATAGTGATCAACTCTGAGATTTGGAAGAGAACTTTTTTTTTTTCCACAATAGATGGAGCTGATACAAACGATGGTTTTCGCGGGTTTGGGGAGCAGTGGGTTTTGGTTTTTTGATGGAGAGGTAATGTTTTTCAAGGTTGGGTTTTTATTTTCTGGTGTAGGAAGCTATTTTCCAGAGTGAGTTTTTCATTTTCGCACCAAAGTTCCAGTACTCTAGCAGCTGCAATTTGTTTTGGTGCTCAAACTTTTTCACATATGGATTTTGGGAGGGAGGGAGAAGAAGACTAAAGGAGTAATGTTTACTGTGGGATTTGTTTTGGCGCTCAAGGTTTAAGTGTTGTGGTATGTTGGTGGGCCCAAGGTGATGAGGTGGCTTGTCACATGTGAAAGTTGTGCACAAAGTTGTGGGATAGGGGGTAGCACCAGAATTACCCTTGTACTTTTACCCATTTCCGACCTTCACATCAATGCTTTTTTTTTCTCTTCTTTTTTTTTTTTTGTTATTATATCAGATTCACGTGTCAATTGCTTATTAGTATTTAGGTTGTTAGATTATTTTTTTTTGGTTAAATTACAAAATTGGTCCCTATCCTTTACACAATATTTTAATTTGGTCTCTAACCTTTCAATTGTATCAATTTGGTCCTTAACCTTTTCAGTGTCGTGTTAATTTGATATCTGTCATTATCTCTTGGATGGAAAAAGCTGATGTGTCAAACTAAATGATAAAAAATTATTTTTTATGCCACATTAATAGCCAACTATACCACCACATTAGGTTTTTTTTTTTTTTTTTTATCCAAATTAAATCTAAGAGACGTGATAACCAAAATCTTAGTTTTTAGGTTGAAATTTCAACTAATTATTTTTTTTTATTGTACATGGTAGATAAAGCACGATCTTTTTTTTTTTTTTTTTTGAGAAAAATCAAAACTGCAACCTATGTCTTCTAGCCTAGGGAATGATAAATTTTTATTTGGTATGTTTTATACAAATTTGTTGAATTTGGTTTGGTTTTGAAGTGGAATTTGAGGATTCTATAAATTTTGAAGTTTTAAGTCTTGGAGTTTTTGGTATTTGTGTCTCAGTAAGTTGATCTTAATTCTTCACCTTAAATGCTTTTTATTTGGGTTCATGTGATTTTTTGTTTTCTTATTAAAAGCTATGATTTTTGGTTGATTAATTATTTGTTTGGATTAATTTCAACTAATTATTTGTTTGGATTCAACATAAAAGATAATGGAATTTGGTATTATAATTTTGATATTGTTCCATATTTTGAATTATCTATATTGTTATTACTATGAGAAAGTCATATTGCTACTCAAATTTGAAAATTGGTGTATATATTTAACTATTGGGAGTTTTGCTTTATTAATTTAAGAATTGTAAATTACTTTGTAAGTTTCGGTAACTATGCACTTGCAACTTAATAATGTTCAATGTTAGACAACAAAGTTAAACATTTCTTCATTTTTTTTTTTTTTTTAAATACTAACTAGCAGAATGTCTATTTACTCATTATTTGATTTTTTTTTTTTTTTTAGAGTCAATAGTTTTTTCGTCCATCGCACGGGTTAGCGACTAGTATTATTATATAGTGACTGATGTCAACGCTCTTAATTAAGAACCCATTTGACAACAAAAAGTAGAATGCCAACTCACATTGGGGCTTCTTGTGGAGACAATAGTACAACACCATTCAGCCATTTAGGTGGGGTTTGGATACACGTCTGGCACTGGCGTTTTGAGTTTTGCATTTTCCCTTTTCTTTTTTTTTGGCACGCATTTAAGGAGATAGTGTTTACTATTCATGCACTGTTCATGAATAATAGCCGCACTATTTGACTTTTCAACCCTTTTCAGCAAATCAATGGGTCCCGTGAACAATGCATAAGACCCACAAATCTCACTTTTCAACAACTTTTTCATTAAAATGGGTCTCACGGTACTATTCACATATTTAAAAATTATTTTACTATAGTGTTTTCAGTTTTAGCAAAATAAGTTCTATCCAAACGGACGTTTAGTCATTTTGTCAATCCTACAATGCACGTCAGCTAAGGTTTCAACGAAATCAACATATTTCAAACAAGGTTCAATTTGAGGCTTGAGTAGATCGGTTACAGAGAGTCCACATGGAAAAAAAAAATTTCTAGAGCACAACATTAGGGGTTGTCAAATTAGGAACTTGGAAACATCTTCAGTAGACAAATCTGAGGTAATTTGTATAGACAAAGATCCAGAGGAGTTGAAGAAATCTTTGCTTGCTGGTAATGCACAACAAAACAAAATCATTGCCATGCAAGATTTGGAACCAGCCTACAAATCTATCTTTTTTTTCTTTTTTCATTTTTTGAGGAGGAGGGGGGGGGCTTGATTTTTGTGTTTGATAATCGAAATTAAACCTTACGATTTTGTCGCTTATGATTTTTTTTTTTTTTTTTAATAAATAAACGATTCGGTGACTAAATTTTTTGTCTCTAGGACATTTGATGACCAGGATTTAACAACAAAATCAAGTGTTATTAGGCACATTTACATATAACTCAACAACCCAGTACAACATCATTAAAAAAAAAAAAAAAAAAAAAAGTATCAATAATTTTATTATACAAGTCAGGAAATATTAGGCTTTGAGCATATTTGTGCATTTGAGAATATCCAAAATCCATTACTGTGCGGTTTTTGTCTAATGATCAATTAGCTAACATTTTCAGACCTGATTTTGTTTGATTGGGAGAATGAAAAAGTGAGATGAAAGAAAATGTTGGAAGAATAGAAAAGTGGAAAAAAATTTTAAAAAAAAATTAATTTTCTACCATGTGTTTGACTAAGATGATAGAAAAATAGAATGATGAAAAACTATATAAACTAGTCATAGACTCACGTGATACATGTGAATATATAATTCTTTTGTAATGTATAATTATTCTCTAAAATTTATGATGTATAATTTGTTCTCTAAAATTTATTGGAGATAATTTGTTCTCCTTAAAAATTGAACTACTTCTAAAAGAAGTTTACATCACTCCAAATATATCATTCTATTATTTTAGGTTCTCTTTTTTTATTTTTATTATTATTATTTTTTGGAGAAATTTGGGTATGTTTGATTGATAAAAAAATTTAAGTGGTCTATATTATTCAAAGTTTTGTTATAATAATTTTTTTTGGTACAACTAAACTTTTTTAAGTTTCAAATTAATGATTCAAATTTCTCATTCTCTTAAAGAAATTATCATGATAATTAAATCTTATCACAAATTTACAATTGATATTACTTAAATAATTAGTAGGCACATTCATATACAAAACCATGTGGATTGTATATTGATATAAACTCAAATTCTCACTTCTAAAATATCTAAAAATTAATTAAATCAAACCAAAACTATAAGAGGGGGAGAGAGTACATGTGATGGAGAACTCAAAAATCACACCACCAAATTGTATCGATCCAAAGTAGAGATACAAAAAACACAAAAAATTCATAAATCTAAAATAGAGTTGTAAGAAAGAATAAATAATAGAGAAAAATAGAGAGAGAATAATCACCTATTTTGGGAGACAATGTGAGAGAAATAACAAATTTATATAAAAGAATATGAGTATAAAAATACTCAAAAGAAAATGTATAGTTGAAAACACCAAGTTATCCAAGTCTTGCTATGTAATATAATAACATTATATCATTATATACTATTACTATATTATTTCATAGGATATCATCCACTATGAGCATTAAAAAAAATTTTAAAAAAAAAGAAAAAAAGATAAATAATCAATATACAACTAAATCATATCAACTAAAAGGAAATTTCAATTCAAAAATTCATCAACATAAAGCAAAGATGCAATAAAGAATTAAAAATCCACTGAAAGAAAGAAAAAAAAAATAGAGAGAGAGAGAGAGAGAGAGAGTACTCATCTTTTTGTGTGGACAAAATGTGGATTGAATGGGAGAGAAAATAGAAAATTTTTATAGAAAATAGAATAAGGAGAAGAAGAGTCAAAATAAAAAGAAGATGAAGGGATGAAAGAATGGTAACATTAAGGTATAAAATAGTGGGAAGATAAAAAAATAAAATAAAAAAATAAAAAAAGGTAAAAGTGAGCGGGAAATGTGAGAGGAAGTTTAATTGTAAAGTGAGAAACTAATAAGGAAAAAAATAGTTCAAAGGAGAGAGAAATGGTTGGAAATAGGTCGATGATGCAACCGCTGATGTGGCTCAATAGAAGCGTAGCAAAAATAAATGCTACACTTCAATTTTTAGATATACTGGTCACAAGCCCACACGATGCATGAGAATATATAATTATTTTTAATTGTGGAATATGTATAATTTGTTCTCTAAAATTTGTTGAAAGTAATTTATTCATCCTTCTATCTCTACCAATATATCATTATATTATTTTAGGTATGCTTGATTGATATTATCCTATATGAGGTGGTCCATATTCTTCAAAATTATGTTATAGTGCACTATGTTTTTCTAATATTTTTCTATACATCTAAACATTTTAAGTTTCAACTAAATTATTCAAATTCTTCATTCTCTTAAAGGAGATTATTATGATAATAAAACTCATAACAAGTTTTATTTTTAATATTAATTAAATAATTAATAGGCACATTCAAATACATAGCTAAGATTGTGTTTTGATATAAATTTAAATTTTCTCACCAAAATAAGCAAGTGTTAACTCAAACAAAAGTCAATCCAAAGCTATAAGAGGATGATAGACTACTTGTGATGGGGAACTAAAAAATACAACACCAAAACGTATTAACCCAAACTACGATTATAAAATACACAATGATTAATTCGTAAACCTAAAGTGGTGTTGCAAGAAAGAATAAAAATCGAGAGAGAGAGAGAGAGAGAGAGAGACCAATCATTTTTTTAAGAAAAGAATGTGAGAGAGAATATCAAGTTTATAAAAAATAAGATGAGAAGAAAAAGAGTAAAAATTAAAGATGTAGTAATAAACACCAAATTATCTAAGTCATGCTATTTCATAGAATAATATTATAATATTATACTATCTTTTAAAATACAATATGATAACATCTATGAAATCATAGAAAAGCAAAAAGATAACAACTTAAAAACTCAAAAATAAATAACATTAACCCAAAGTAAAGTTCTAGAGAATACAAAAATTAATCAACCTAAAATAGAGATGCAAGAAAAAAAAATTAACCAAAAAATGAAAAGAAAAAAAAAATCAAAGAGACAGAGAGAGAAAATAACAATTTTTTGTGTGTGGGAAAACTATGCAAGAATGAGAGATAGTTGCAAATTTATAGTAAGAGAATGAGAATAAAAAGAGCAAAAAATAAAGGAATATAAGGGATAGAGGAAGAGTAATATTAAGGTAGATAGTAGTAAAGAAATGGAAAGATGAAAGAGAGGGGAATGGTTGGAAAAAGTGTAACAATAAGTTGTAAATTAATAAGAAAAAGAGTTCAAAATGAGAGAGAGAGAGAGAGAGAGAGAGAGAGAGTTGGAAATAGGTAGATGATGTGGCTGCTGATGTAGTTCAATAAAAGTAGAAACACTAAATCATACGCTTTAACTTTTAGATATATATATATATATATATATAGATATAGATTGGACAAAGTTTGGCAACAAACTTAATTGTAGCTAGGCTAAAACTTCACTCAATATCTTTTTATTGGATGTGAATTTTGAAAAATCCAGCATTAGATTATATTTTCTTCTTATATCTTTCATGTGTGCAAAATTTCAAAAAGACCAAAGATCAATTGTTATGTCATCAATCAAGTGTTTAAATTTCGAATTTTTTGTAGTCTAAAATTATATATAAAATAAGTTTATGGATTGAATAGTAAATAACATCCAATTTGTAAGAAATTTGACATGTGTGTTAAGAACATAAAGAATATACAATTCAACGGTTAGATTTTCAAAATATGTGGTCATGTTAATTTTTTTAGTGGGAATTGTAGGCTTAGGCTACAACTAAGTTTGTAACCAAACTTTGATTGGGAAGAAAAATGAAAGGATGGAAAGGATCATTTATTTGGATTTACTATAATGCCCATATTAATTTTTAAAAAAAAGAAAAAAATTGATCAAATAGGTTTTTAGAGAGTAAAATTGAAAATGCCTTTCTAGTCCACTTTCACCCCTGATTAACAAATTTTAAGCTCAAGTGTTTAATTAAAAGCAATTATGAATAGCCTTAGATCAGAGTGAAACAATCAATATTGTGCAATCAATAATAAATAACAGCAGAATTAAACAACACGCAATATAGTAAGCCAAGGTAAAATTGTAGAACAATTGTTCCAAAGTAAAAAACCAATGTTATTAATTCCATTTTGGACCCCGTTTCAGTTTGTCTAGTGAAACGAAATATTTTGGTACCTATCTACTTCAGCATACCGTTTCAGGGTGTTTCGGGGTTTCTAAAATAACATATATAGACATATACACACATATACAACATAAAAGTTTCAATTCAAAGGAGTGTTACTATTATATAAAATAATGAATTGAATTATCATTTTAATTAAATAAAGTAAAATTAAAAAATATTTATTTATTTATAACTTTCTACAAAATAAGATTCACATTTTGGATTATTGTAAAAAATTCAATAAATGTGAAAGTCAAAGCATGCATGCACAAAAGTTCTTAATATTTTAATTAGTATATGAATCTTAAATCCATAACAATAAAAGAAGTGATACGTCTATTATATCTTCACAATAAAATCATAGGTGTTTAGTTGTTGTGATCATCAAAAACTAAATTGCTCTGCGGATATATAGGATGGATCCGCAATAAGCAATTTGGCTGACTGACAATTTATTTATAAAAGAGAAAAAATGGAATAAACACTTTACAATGGGAAACTCAAGCAATTGATTTCATCAACACTATTCATTCTAGATAAAACTTATGTGTTACAAGAGAAAATTCTATTTCTCGTGGTGTTACACTACATCAATTTAGTGTTTTTCTCTCTTTCTCTCTCTCTTTCTACTATTTCTTTCCATCTCCTCATCTTTTTTCTAGTCCCCTTTCCTTTACTGTCTCCCCCCTTATATAGGTACCTTTTTGTTCTTATCTTTATAGCTATCCTGTCGCTAGCTGAGTTTTCAATGATATTTTTCTCTTCTTTATCGGTTTCCTCCCTTCCCTTATCTTAGAATTTTGACTTTTGGGGATGTTTGTGCTGTTCAGGTTGTCTCATATGCATTCAATACAACAGAGGTTAGGTGAAAGTCCCCTTATTAATGTGGAAGTAAAGATCTTCATCCTTGCATTTCTGGAAGATTCCTTGAGGCTCTAGATACCAGCTGGAAGTAAGACATGGATTATCCATGCACCCTTCCTCGGGTAAGGCCCGACTCTATTTAGCTTACTGCCTGCTTCACGGGAACAATCTATGAAGGTTGCCCTCCTCCTCTTGGATGCTCGGGATGGCCCCGTTTCCCTTCCTCCAGACCCTATAATCAATTAGGCCATTCTATGAGTATACATGTCTAGCCCAATTCCTTCCACGAGGCCCAATTGGTATTTGGACTTTAGACCTGGAATGGGACTCTTTCACTCCCTACAGTTGTTATTAGTTCTAATTTGAACCCACAATTGAAATTACTTTTTTACTTATCGGTAACTACCAATAACAACCTATCACTTATAATTTGTTGTATAAATATTGTGAAAATGTTATGAAAATAACATTTTTCTAATAATAACATTTTTTTAGAATAAATAAATATCAATACATTCCATTGTACACTATAGAGAAAATAAAAATAGGGTTGTGTTAACGGGCACCATAAAGGGTCCATTAACATGTTTTTTACAACTTTCTGTCTAGTTTTTATAACATTTTATTCTTTTTGACCATTTTTTAAAAGATTTTTCATCCTTTTTTGACAATCTTTTAAATAATTTTTTATCATTTTTATTAAGTAAGGCCAATTAAAGGAAATCTTAACAAGAATATTTCTCATAAAAATAATACTCTAGTCTAACTGATATTTGCTTTAGATTTTTTTTTTTTTTTTTTTAACTTTCTTTGTCATTTCCAAAGTTAGCCACGTGATGGGCTCAATAAAAGTTGAAATTTAAAATCAATAAAAGAGGATAGGACTAGACTCAAAACATTAAGGGCTTGTTTGATAAGTAAGTTCAAACTCGAATTTTCACATTTTAAATAATATTATATATATTTCTACACACTTTTTTACTCATGTGTACTTCAAAAAATTCCAAACAACAATTCTCAAACCACTCTACCAAACGACCCCCAAGACACTCAGGACTCATTTGATATAGTAGTTTGAGTAATGTTGTTTGTATTTTTTTAATATATATATGAGTGAATAAATATGTAGAAATACATATAATATTGTTTAAAAACTAAAAATATATATTTAAAATACTGCCTAAGTAAAGACAGTAGAAAATAAAAGAACAAAAGACCAGACACTCAAGAATAAAAGCTTAAAAGACACTCAAAAAAGAATAAAAGAATAAAAGAAGATGTGGGATGGGACGTCCCAACCCACATCTTCTTCCTCCTTATCTTCTTTTTCTTATTCTCCGTTTCGCATCACTGGTGAGTGGGAATTGGGATTGGTCTTTTGTTCATTACTTCATTTATTTTCTACCGTCTTGACTCTTTCTTGATATTTCTAGAGTTTAGTCTTATCCCCTTTTATTGATTTTAAATTTCAACTTTTACTGAGCCATCACATGATTAACTTTGGAAATGACAAAGAAAATTAAAAAAAAAAAATCCAAAAGCAAATGCCAGTCAGACTAGGGTATTATTTTTATTTTCTCCATAGGGTACAATGGTATATATTAATATTTATTTATTTTAGAAAAAATATTATTATTAAAAAAATATTATTTTTATAATATTTTCATAATATTTACCTAACAAATTATAAGTGATAAGTTATTATTGACAGTTACTATTAAGTAAAAAAGTAATTTCAATTGTAAATTTAAATTAGAATTAATAACAACTAAACATCTATAATTTATTGTTAAAATATAGTAAATGTATCACTTCTTTTATTATTATGGTTTTAAGATTCATATACTAATTAAAATATTAAGAAATTTTGTGCATGCATGTTTTCACTTTCACGTTTATTGTATTTTTTACAACTATCCAAAATGTGAATTTTATTTTGTAGAAAATTGTAAATAAATATTTTTTTTTAAATTTTACTTTATTTAATTTTTTTTTAAAAAAAACAACTCAATTTATTATTTTTTATAATAGTAACACTCCTTGAATTGAAACTTTAATGTTGTGTATACTTGTATCTTTCTCTCTCTCTCTCTCTCTCTCTCTCTCTCTCTCTCTCTCTATATATATATATATATATATATGTTATTTTAGTAACCTCGAAACACCCAGAAACAATATGCTGAAATAGACTGGTACTAAAATATTTCATTTCATGAAACACCCTGAAACAATATGTTAAAATAGACTGGTATCAAAATATTTCGTTTCACTAGACATATATATATAGAAATGATAGGCCTAGTAGTAAAAAAAAAAAAATTATATATATATATATATTGGGCCAGGGCCCAGTCTGAGGACGTCTAGTAATTCGAGGATAGGTAAATGCTGTCATGGAAGTCTGCATTAGTGAATGAAGAAAAGGGTTTGGTCATGATGGTCCAAAAAAGGTGGTCCGAGGAGGAATGCCTTTTCGGCTGAGTAAAGCAGAGGTCAAAATGTGTGGTCTACCATCCAGAGTAACATTCTGGAAGATTCTATTAATAAGGATATACATCGGGAAAGCACAGGACAAAGGGAAGCTATGAAATATCTAAAAGAAAGCAGCTACCACCGCATTGATTGCTCTACAGTTAACTCTCCGGCCGCATTAATGTAGAAGTGATACCTGAACAGTAATTTTCAGCCTTACAGCTACTCCCAAAGACTTCAAGAAGGTGCTAATGGGACAGAGATCAACGCTAGCAACTTAGTCTACACGTGGAGGGTGGAGATGAAAGAGGAAAGATAGTATAAAAGAGAAAGAATACCCTGAGTAAGGGAGATCGGAGAAAAAAGGGAAAAACACTGTAACAACAGGAACTAGACTTGTAATCAAATTTAAAAGAAATATATACAAGAACTGATCTCCTCAGATTATGCCAATGACGATTTTCTTTGGAGAAAACTAGTTTATCTTTGCTTTCTTGTCATCTGGGCCCACTATAATTGTTGTCTAACACATTAGAGCCTAGTTTTCTAACTCATTCTCTACAAATTCATTGTATTAGGCTCTTTGGGCCTAAATCATTTAATCCTTTGGGCTCAGGGATCAAAATCGTGCCCTTACAATATATATATATATATATATATATATATATATATTATTTTAGTAATCTCAAAACACCCTGAAACAATATGCTGAAATAGACCGATACCAAAATATTTCATTTCACTAGACAAACTGAAACAGGTTCTGAAATAGAATTAATAACATTGGTAAAAACTGAGGGGAAACCTTCCCAATTAGTACAATTCACTATATAGCAAGAGAAGTTATTATAATCTATGTAAAACCTTTATCTAAACTCTACAACCCATAAAACAACTTACAACAGAAACTTTTTACTCCTATAGAGTCTCTAAACTCTTCATCTATAAGAATGCTCCATGAATGACAAACCCACGATCATGACTAGAACCTCTGACCGACTCTAACATCCTTTCCAAGATTTGAATTAATGTCTCTGCGGTTTCCAGCAACTCATAAACACTCAAGTTACACTTAAGACATGAAAGGTATTCTCCTTTCAAAGGTTTATTAATGAAAGAGGGTAGGAAGATTACAGGAATGTTTAAATCTAGTTTTTTTTTTTTTTTTTCTTTGTGACTATCTTTCTCTTCATTAAATTAGGGTTATAAAACCATGTTAAATATGCGTAGGGTTTGGGATTTAAGAGCAACCACATCTGTGGTTGCAAAAATGTGCAAAATACAAAAAGTGCTCAATTTTGCACATTTTAACCCAAAAAATACCCACATCGGTACTTGTAAAAATGTGCAAATATACACAACTGCTATGCAAATGAATAATAACCATGCATATATACACGGTTACTGTTCATGTGCAAATGATTTTTTAATTCTTTTTTTCTCTCCTCTATCAAACTACTTTTCTTCCACTACATCTACAACAACCAGCAGCTTCCCCAATGTCTACAACAACCCAACGCGGCAGAATAAGAAGAAGGAAGAAGAAAATGACCACCCAACCACCAAACCCAACACTACCACCAAACACCGCAATCTAGCACAGAAAATTAACCCAAAATCAACCAAACACTACTGGATCTTCCATTGCTGTCGTTGGTTGGGAGTGGAAGGAGAAGGGTCGGTAGCGGAGGAGAGAGGGAGGGTGAAAGCAAGAGGGAGGCCGAATCAATGGAGGGTTGAGGGCAGCGGCAGCGAGCTGGATTGGTGGTGATGGCGGGTTGGGTGAGGCGGTTGTGAGTGAGAGAGTGAGGGAAAGAGAGAATCAGGTGAGAAAGCTGAAAAAAAGAGTGGGAAGTGAAAATAATAATAATAATAATAGATAGGTATTAATAAATAATGATAAAAAAAGAATAAATAATATTATTTAAGTAGAATAGATTTATAAAATAGATAAACTGATGTGAGTGTTTTAGAAATGTAGTAGAGTAAAATAAAAAAAATAGGTTTTTAGTATAAAATAGACAGCAAAATTTGGTCAGACTAATGTGAATGCTCTAAGTAGCTACAAAAAGAACTTGAAAAATCCTAAGGCGGTGGCTTTCTGTGAAAGTACAGTCAACCCAATTGTTAGATGAAGGTCAAGCAAACTCCTCTAGAAGTCTACATTGATGATTTTGGTTGACCAAACTATTTGTCAAGCATTAGACGAACTTTATATAGTGATGACGTTGAAAATTGTCACCAATAGGTCACACCGTACTCGCGACTCAAAGCGAACCTGCACAACAAGAACGATCGAAAGAAAACCTTTAGAGAGCACCGGTGTGGTGCCGGCCAAACACTCTCCGAAGGTCAAGTCAGAATTCGTCTCTTCACTTCTAGAGCACTAGAGAGGGTCAATTCATCTTACCTCGATTTGCGAGAATGTTAGTCCTTTTATAGTGGTGGAGAGTTGGCTTTTCTTCTTGACCTCCAGATCTTTCCAATGTGGGACTCTAATACAAATTCTCCAAAGCGTGGTGAGCAAGGATTTCCCTATTTGGATCTTAGGGCTTTTCTAGGCGATAGAGATTTCGGATCATGGGCCCATACTATGTCTGTCAGCGATGGGCCTTCAAAGCGTGTGGGACCATCTTTACACAGGCCCAACAGTTCCAATCCATCAGGCCCATTAAGGTAGGCCCATCAGGCTCTATATTTTATCATCTTCAGTTGCCCCCTTCACCCCAATGGTCCGTCCGCTTTTAGGTCAAAGGATCAATGGGGTGACGATCCTAACGTAGAGGTATGACGAGTATTTTTATGACGGAATGAGATCCGTGAGACACAAAGAAGGTTGAAACTGATTGACGGATTCACGCGAGATAGGATGACGGTTCCAAATGGATCAACCCGTCAGAAGAAGATTCATCAAGTTGACGGTTACATGAAGGGTACAATCTGTTGATGTGTACTGACAGGTTGTCAACATTTATTGAGCATGTCACGTGTCAATCTCTGAATGGCCGTTGTATAGGATCGAAGCGTCGCTTCGTCTTCCGTGCATCTCCTATATATATATAAGGCGCCTTACTCCCATTCTCACAATTTTCAACCAGAAATCGTCTGTCAGAGCGAAGCCGTCAACCTTGTCAGAGCACTCCGTCGTGGACGAGTATCTACTATTACGACAACCGTCATCCATCCTCCGCCAAGTGTGGTAAGTATTTACTTTAATACCATAATCAAGTTACATTTCCGTCCTTGCATTGTTGTTAGGCTTACTATACCCGTCAATGCTTTCAAACCCGTCAGTCTTAGGTTTCATCGTCAATTGTAGGAAATGTCTAGTGCGTCAAGTAACCAGTCGGTGGTTCGTGACGGGACGGAATACGAGAATGTATACCCGTCCGGTCATAAAGACCAAGAGAGCCCCGGCGAAGATAGGAGTCCGTCTGCCTCCTCTTCGTCCTTAACAAATGAGGATGTGGAGATAGTTGAAATAGAGGGTTCTGATGACGACGGGAATCAAGCATTGGAGTCCGTTGTAGGTGCTGATGGACTAAGGCAGTTCATCATGTTGCCAGAGTGGACAGTGCATAGGTTCACATCCGTCATCAGGGAGAGACACTTCAGCACTCTTAGAACCAACTTCCAAATCCCGGACTACGTTTCCATTCGTCTACCCTATGCGTCGGAGAAGTGTTACTATGAAGGGGTAGAAGGTGTCGGAGTGTACGAGCAGGCGTTGAAGGCAGGACTTTGGCTCCCGCTCTCTACACTCCATCGGGAACTTTTGCACTATCTAGGGTTGTCCGTCACACAGATATCTCCTTGTGAGAGACCGCACCCCCGGCCCGTTTTTATAGAATGTTTTGGGCCAAACCCACGTGAATGGGTGGAGTCGTGTTATTGCCTCTCAAAATGGAGGTTCGACTAGTTATATTTTCCCCTTTAGATTAAGGGTTTTATAATGGAGTCGCCACTTATTTAATTATTGGAAAAATAAGAAAACCATGAATGAAAAATTCCTCATTTTATTAATTTGAAATTGAATTTACATTGATCATAGGAAAATTACATGGCTTTGGTCCTAGATACAATCTAAGATAAAGTACATGGCTTTATTTCCTAATTACAATCTAAAAATCAAAAATTACATGGATAAGTATTTGATCTACTAACCCTTGATCTAAGCTCGGAGGCTATGTTACAAGATGGGAAGGTGTTAGGCACCCATCTTGCCCGGTGAAACCGGTCTTCTAGACTATGGTGGCCAACATTCATATCACGTCATCCAATATGTCAATCAATTTGTATGTTGAATTTAATGTGTGTGCATGTGATAAACCCTAATTCAATTTATTAAGCATGGCATTTGGATTGAAAAAATGAACTCTAGTGAATGTGTGTGAATAGTGATAAACCTAGATTCAAGAATTGGAAAGAATTACTAAACAAACATGTTTTTCATATTTTTGATGTGGATTTAAGATTAAATCTAGTGATATGCATGAACATGTGATGAACGACTAAGAACATGTGAAGAACACATAAGAACAATTAAGAACATTCAAACATATTCAAGAGAATTATCATACTTTAATCTTAAATTCTCATCATGACAATATAAGCAAACAGTTAGGGAAGGGGATTATACCTTCATGCAAGATCCATGTAATGGAGGAGGAGATTCTTGATGGAGGTCCTAAGGGTGGAGGAAAAGAAGAACTAGGAGAGGGAGAGTGAGCTTCACTCAATACCTTGAGTCTCAGGAAGACCAAGATATGACAAGACTACTCAACTTCACTAGAACTCAAGAGAAGAGAAGAGAGGGGGATTTTTTTTTTTGTTGTCCTGGAATGAAGGAGAGGGGGGTTTATATAGTAGTGGTGGAGGAAATATGAATGGAAGGCCATTTAATGAGAGTTGACAAGAAATCATGAACCTAGACCTCATTTTAGCCTTTGGGGAAATCTGGTGCATTAAATGGAAAGATTGGTGGGAGTGAGGAGCAAGCCAAAATTCGGTTTTCCCGTAGCTGCTATCACAGCCTATAGAGCCAACTTTGAAAAATCATATCTGCCTCAATTCTGATCGGAATTGTCTCATTCTTGTGCTCAAATTGAAGCCCCGGATGTCTAGTTTCTGGGAAAAATAACCTCATTCACAGATTCAAAATATTATGAGAGATATCAATGAAATGGTAAGCAGAGGTCATTTGTTAGAAAATGGTTTCAGCACAATTAACATTAATAGGTCTCCAAATTAGCTCCCAATTAACATTAAATGGCTCCAATCACTCCCATTTCAGACTTAATTGGCTCTAAATTTACTCTAATTAAAAGATAATTGAACAAATTACTCATTGAATAATTAATGTTTAACTATCTAGTTAATTAGGTGTGTGCAACCTTACCATAAAATGTAGTCCTAACCAACCAAATTATGACACATCATCGATCTCAAATTGATTATAATTATAACCAATTGAAATCAATTGTTCATAATCCCATATAGTCGGACTCAATTTGTGATAGTGTATCTCAACCATTAAAACTTGATTTGATGATAACTTTCAATCTAATGGTCCGATTAGGGCTCATGACCAGTCGATTTGATCGTTACAACATCAAGATTATTTTGGTGAAATGAGATTAAAGATCTAATGACCCGAATCAAGATGCATATTTCCAATGTGAAATTACCCTTCATGTGAGGTTAAATACGGGTTGCAAAATAGGGTGTCAACAGAATGCCCCTCATTGGAAGAGCTTGAAAAGCGAATGCCAATGTATGAAAGAGACACCTAACTTTGCAATCAGTATTTAACCGTGGTGAATGTATGATGCATGTAAATAAAAATGCAGATGGTTATGTTCTGGATCAAAATGTGGACCGAATCTCGAGGGAGATTGCCTACGTACCTCTTAGTGGGAGGATCAGGTCTAAACGTAGTTCATGCATGCAGAAATTTTTTTTTTTTTTTTTATGAGTACAAGATATGCTTACCTGGAGGACGACGGATTTGGGCTTTGGCTCATGCTTTCAGAGGACCAAAGGTTCTGGATCCTGGCTCATGTTTTCAGAGGCCTAGGATTTTTGGATCTTGGCTCATGTTTTCAGAGGACCAAGGGTTTTTTGGGCTTTGGCTCATGCTTTCAGAGGACCAAAGGTTCCAGATCCTGGCTCATGTTTTCAGAGACCTAGGATTTTTGGATCTTGGCTCATGTTTTCAGAGGACCAAGGGTTTTTGGGCTTTGGCTCATGTTTTCAGAGGACCAAAGGTTCCGGATCCTGGCTCATGTTTTCAGAGACCTAGGATTTTTGGATCTTGGCTCATGTTTTCAGAGGACCAAGGGTTTTTTGGGCTTTGGCTCATGTTTTCAGAGGACCAAAGGTTTCGGATCCTGGCTCATGTTTTCAGAGGCCTAGGATTTTTGGATCTTGGCTCATGTTTTCAGAGGACCAAGGGTTTTTTGGGGCTTTGGCTCATGTTTTCAGAGGACCAAAGGTTTTTGCTTTGGCTCATGTTTTTAGAGGACCAAAGGTTCCAGATCCTGGTTCATGTTTTCAGAGACCTAGGATTTTTGGATCTTGGCTCATGTTTTCAGAGGACCAAGGGTTTTTGGGCTTTGGCTCATGTTTTCAGAGGACCAAAGGTTCTGGATCCTGGCTCATGTTTTCAGAGGCCTAGGATTTTTGGATCTTGGCTCATGTTTTCAGAGGACCAAGGGTTTTTTGGGCTTTGGCTCATGCTTTCAGAGGACCAAAGGTTCTGGATCCTGGCTCATGTTTTCAGAGACCTAGGATTTTTGGATCTTGGCTCATGTTTTCAGAGGACCAAGGGTTTTTCGGGCTTTGGCTCATGTTTTCAGAGGACCAAAGGTTCCGGATCCTGGCTCATGTTTTCAGAGACCTAGGATTTTTGGATCTTGGCTCATGTTTTCAGAGGACCAAGGGTTTTTGGACTTTGGCTCATGTTTTCAGAGGACCAAAGGTTCTGGATCCTGGCTCATGTTTTCAGAGACCTAGGATTTTTGGATCTTAGCTCATGCCGATGTGTGTGGCCTTTTACACTAGTACCTGCAAAATAAACGTTTTCAATTAGTAACAGAGTTATTCATTGAAAAGAATTTGGCATACCTGGCAAATGCCCCTAGTTTGGGACATATTCCATGCTTTGATGAATGTTGAGGGTGGACAGTTGACTTGATGTTGCATCATTAGAAAATATGGAAGAGGATCATAGCTTTCTGTTCCTGAAGAAGAATTTAATGAAGATTTTTTTTTTTGGGAAAATTTGGAAATTTTGAATTTTTTCAACGAATTGAAAATTTGATTGATGATTTTTTTTTTTTTTTGAAAGAATTAGAAAGAATTGAATTTTTTTTTTTTTTTTTTGAAAAATTTGAAACTTGAATTTTTTCAAGGGAGTTGAAAAATTTTGATTTTGATGTTTTTTTTTTTGAAAAGCAACCTAAGAAGTACGAGCCAATGGGCCCGCCTAGTCCCCAAGGCCTTGTTGAAAATTTCCTCTCTTTTTTTTTTTTTGAAAGAATTTAGAAAGAATTGATTTTTTTTTTTTTTTTTTTTGAAATAGAAGATTTGTTCATTATCAAAAAGTGAAGAAGATGAAGATGAAGATGAAGATGGAGTAAAAGTGATGAAGATTTATTCATGATTTTTTTTTTTTTTTTTTTGTTGAAAAACCTATCCTTCAAATGAGAATATCTTGATGTGGATTGCTAAGTCCTTGCTTAATTCCTGCAAAAAGATAATTTCAATTTAGCAATGGATTTATTTATTGAAATGAATTGGAAGTACTTAGCCAATGCCCCTAGTTTGAGGCATATTCCATGCTTAGATTGAAGCTAAGTTCATTTGATGTTGTGACCATTGGGGAACATGAAAGAAGATCACGGTCCGTTATCATTGGTTCCTGCAAAAGGACTTCCTTTCTCTAGCTTGTTAGAAACCAATTATCATGAAAAATTGCATACAATATAAATAGGCCAATGCTCTAAGTTTAAACATGCTTAATGCAAAACAAATGAGTTTAGCCTAACATGCACCCAAACAATTTTGTCACATTATTTTGACTTTGTTCTCCAAGGTTGTTTGAGTGAATGGGACCGGGCCTTTGCAAGGCTGCCTACGTACCTCTGTCATAGAGGATCAGGTCAAGACGTAGTTCAAGAGAACTGGTTTTTGAAGAAGAATGATTTTTTTTTTTTTTTTTGAAATGAGATTTTGCTTTCTTTCTTCTTCTTCTCTTCCCTCTCTTTTTTTTTTTCTTTTTATTTTTTTTTTTTTTTTTTTTTTTTTTAAATTCATGAACAAGAGGTGATCCTTTGAACAACCATTTTGGCAAATCAAAGTGTTTAAGAATCGAACAAATCTCTTTGATTAGGAAGGATCAAGATCATTAAACTCATGTAATCAAATTTGCTTCATCCTTTTGAACATCGTCAGATTAAGTCTCCAAAGGCAATCAAAAAATGAAATGTGATAATATTTATGAATCACATTGTTGGGTGCAAACAAGGAGAGTGCTCCAGATTTGGAAGTTCTTTTGAGTCATTTTAAGGATTTGAGAATTTAAGAAATTTTTCTCAGACATGTCATCCTGTGGGGTTTGACAATTTTAAGCATTTTTTCCTTTTTAATTCAAGAGAAAATATTATTAGAGTTTAAGATGCGCCTACAATTAGCAAGACTTCAAGGAGGTCTTATTCATGGGTTGTAATGTAGGCCGGGTTTAGGCTATGAAATGAAGGATATAAAAAGGCTCAAAATTCCCTATGATGTTTTCCCCAAGTATGCATTACTCAAAAATCAAGTATTGGAGGAGTTTTCCCATTTCTTCTTTGTCATCTTTGCACTAGTCTTCATTGGTCACTTGTATCAACAATTGTTTTTATGCTCATTCCTCTTGAACCATACCTCTAGACTTTTATCTTGTAAAAATATTCTCTTTTTAGGTTGCATCTTCAAGTTTCCAATTTTTTCTTTTCTTCTTCTTCTTTTCTTTGGCCCTAACTTTTGCCTAGACCGCCCTTTTGGTTTTCAACCTAGCAGGGTTTTTTTTTTTGGTCTTTCATCTCTTGATTGAATGAACTTTTGGGGACCTTTTGCCCTCCTTGTATTTCTCAGCTTAATGATTTTTGGTCATTTTGATGCACTCTCTAGACTTCTTTCTTGCCTCAATGGACTTGCACCTTTTTGTGCTTGATGAATCTTTTCCTTTTTGATGAGCTTTCTTTTGGATGAACCTTCTACTCTTCTTGGCATGATGAATTTTAGGTTCTTCAAACTTGATGCACATTTTGTTTTCTCTCACATTGATGGAATTTCATTTCTCTTTCCTTGATTGAGTGAAAACTCCTTTTACTTTGATGATCTCTTATAGCTTAATGAATTCTCTACTTGCCTTTCATGTCTTCTAGGAGAGCTTCATCAATTAGCTTCAAAACTACAAGGTCAACTCCTCCTTAACATGAGATTTAAGCATGCATACTTTGAACTTTCCCACCCTAGGTTTAGATTTTAGTGGGTTTATGCAAAAAAAGGCTAAATGTTTGAAGGCTCAAATGGGCTAGCAATGGATGATGAACATTCTAGGTCATAGGAAATAATTTGGTTTAACCAAAGATGGCCTCCTATCCCTAGTAATGCTTGCTTGTAGGCATAGTGATTTAAGCTCTTTTAGTAAATTCATCTTAAAAGAAAAAGTATGAATGCTCTAATGATGTGAAACAAAAGACTTTTGAAAATTGGATCAAGTGCATGGATTCTCGAGATTTTTCGATGGATGGATTTTTTGATTGCCTTTTAAGACCATTTCTTCTTATATTCTAAGTTGAGTAGCAAAAGTCTTTACATGGATCAAATGAAATTAATCATTCCTTGGTACAAGTTGATTGCTCAAGCCTTTAAACATCAAGATTTAGGAAACGTTTTGTCCAAGGGATTCTCATGTACCATTTTGAAAAGGAAACTTTTTTTTTCTTTTTTTTCTTTTTTTTTTTCAATCTTGAAAGAAAGAAAAAAAATTGGGTCTTTTTTAAAAAAGTCACTAGGAAGTTCAATGCCCCTAGTTCAAGGAATTTTTTTTTAAAATGACTTAAGGGCTCAATGCCCCTTGTCCAAAGGCTTTTTTCATTTGAAAATTTTTCTCTTTTTTTGGGAAATTTGGAAATCTTGAATTGTTTTTTTTTTTTTATTATATATATACACAAACAAAGCTCATTAAATGCTACATGAAGAATTTGAATTCAAAGAAACATAGAAACATGGAATAAACAATCAAACTTTAAGCTTAACCATGATGTTGCAAACCAAATGTAGAGTGAGGCAAAGTTGGGCCACTTGCTTCCTCTTGGTCCATTTAGGATGCTTGAGGCTTGGTGTGCTTGAACCTTGATTATGATGAAATGGCTTGGGCTTTCACTTGGAAGGCTTGAACATTGATTATGATCTCTTGGTATCTGCTTGAAATGGCTTGGGCTTACACTTGGAAGGCATGCATCTTGTGAGCTTTTGGCCTTTGATGTTGATCATGAGTATACACCTTTGATGGGCTCAAGTGTTGGGCTTAGACTCATTCAAGAAACAAATTGGGCTTCCATTTCAAGTAGAGTTCAATCTTAGGCTTTTGGGTTTGAGTTCATTCACAACATGCAATGTTCAAACAATCATGATGGGCTCAAGCGTTGGACTTGAGTCATCATGGTTCAAACAACGGCCAAACAAATGCGTAATGAAATGCAATTTACATGGACCGACCTAAAGGTAGGTTCTATGGGTCATTACAACATGGGTAGAAGGTAGGTTAAAGGTCCCCACAAGCTAGGACGTCGTACCTCCCAACTTGTGACGCCAGGAGCGCCGCGTTGGTCCGAACGGTACAGTTTGTCCCTATGAACCACCATGGCATAACCATGATGATCCTTGTCGCGGTGGGTGGTAGGTTCACCGCTGGGTATGTGAGTCTCAAGAAGACCACAATCCACGGCTAATACTACCGGGCTTCCGGGCTTGCACACAAATAAAATAAATTTCATTCAAGCAAATGATGCATGACATGCAATATAATGACATATTAGACATATTATATACAAAAAGCAATAAACAAACAATGACATGGTTGGCCACCATAACCTAATTGAAGCTTAGCCCTCAATGTCCCCAGTGGAGTCGCCACTGTGAGAGACCGCGCCCCCGGCCCGTTTTTATAGGATGTTGGGCCAAACCCACGTGAATGGGTGGAGTCGTGTTATTGCCTCTCAAAATGGAGGTTCGACTAGTTATATTTTCCCCTTTAGATTAAGGGTTTTACAATGGAGTCGCCACTTATTTAATTATTGGAAAAATAAGAAAACCATGAATGAAAAATTCCTCATTTTATTAATTTGAAATTGAATTTACATTGATCATAGGAAAATTACATGGCTTTGGTCCTAGATACAATCTAAGATAAAGTACATGGCTTTATTTCCTAATTACAATCTAAAAATCAAAAATTACATGGATAAGTATTTGATCTACTAACCCTTGATCTAAGCTCGGAGGCTATGTTACAAGATGGGAAGGTGTTAGGCACCCATCTTGCCCGGTGAAACCGGTCTTCTAGACTATGGTGGCCAACATTCATATCACATCATCCAATATGTCAATCAATTTGTATGTTGAATTTAATGTGTGTGCATGTGATAAACCCTAATTCAATTTATTAAGCATGACATTTGGATTGAAAAAATGAACTCTAGTGAATGTGTGTGAATAGTGATAAACCTAGATTCAAGAATTGGAAAGAATTACTAAACAAACATGTTTTTCATATTTTTGATGTGGATTTAAGATTAAATCTAGTGATATGCATGAACATGTGATGAACAACTAAGAACATGTGAAGAACACATAAGAACAATTAAGAACATTCAAACATATTCAAGAGAATTATCATACTTTAATCTTAAATTCTCATCATGACAATATAAGCAAACAGTTAGGGAAGGGGATTATACCTTCATGCAAGATCCATGTAATGGAGGAGAGATTCTTGATGGAGGTCCTAAGGGTGGAGGAAAAGAAGAACTAGGAGAGGGAGAGTGAGCTTCACTCAATACCTTGAGTCTCAGGAAGACCAAGATATGACAAGACTACTCAACTTCACTAGAACTCAAGAGAAGAGAAGAGAGGGGGATTTTTTTTTTTGTTGTCCTGGAATGAAGGAGAGGGGGGTTTATATAGTAGTGGTGGAGGAAATATGAATGGAAGGCCATTTAATGAGAGTTGACAAGAAATCATGAACCTAGACCTCATTTTAGCCTTTGGGGAAATCTGGTGCATTAAATGGAAAGATTGGTGGGAGTGAGGAGCAAGCCAAAATTCGGTTTTCCCGTAGCTGCTATCACAGCCTATAGAGCCAACTTTGAAAAATCATATCTGCCTCAATTCTGATCGGAATTGTCTCATTCTTGTGCTCAAATTGAAGCCCCGGATGTCTAGTTTCTGGGAAAAATAACCTCATTCACAGATTCAAAATATTATGAGAGATATCAATGAAATGGTAAGCAGAGGTCATTTGTTAGAAAATGGTTTCAGCACAATTAACATTAATAGGTCTCCAAATTAGCTCCCAATTAACATTAAATGGCTCCAATCACTCCCATTTCAGACTTAATTGGCTCTA
This sequence comes from Quercus lobata, assembly GCF_001633185.2. NCBI lineage: Eukaryota > Viridiplantae > Streptophyta > Magnoliopsida > Fagales > Fagaceae > Quercus > Quercus lobata. The sequence continues at coordinate 22,767,802 of NC_044906.1, read as the reverse complement.
AATTTACTCTAATTAAAAGATAATTGAACAAATTACTCATTGAATAATTAATGTTTAACTATCTAGTTAATTAGGTGTGTGCAACCTTACCATAAAATGTAGTCCTAACCAACCAAATTATGACACATCATCGATCTCAAATTGATTATAATTATAACCAATTGAAATCAATTGTTCATAATCCCATATAGTCGGACTCAATTTGTGATAGTGTATCTCAACCATTAAAACTTGATTTGATGATAACTTTCAATCTAATGGTCCGATTAGGGCTCATGACCAGTCGATTTGATCGTTACAACATCAAGATTATTTTGGTGAAATGAGATTAAAGATCTAATGACCCGAATCAAGATGCATATTTCCAATGTGAAATTACCCTTCATGTGAGGTTAAATACGGGTTGCAAAATAGGGTGTCAACACTCCTAACGCTTGGAGGTTCTTCATAGCCATGGAGATTCTTTATGGTGCAATGTCGAATGGAGAAAGGAGACTGACGATCCGTGAATTTCTTCACTGTTACCGTCCAGACGAGATTTCTGGGTCAAGGGGGATGTATAGTTTTGCTAGTCGGAGCCCCTTTTTGAAGGTGATCTTTGAGACCCCAGACTCAAATAGAGACTGGAAGAGTCGTTACTTTTTTCTAGAAGGTAACACGTGGATGAACCGTCCGGGGGAGACGGAGTACCTGCCTGTTGACACAACTTGGGGAGTTATAAACCCTTCACGTATGTACCCGTCTAAATGCTCTACCTCTTTCCTATCCTTTTATTACAAGTTCCATAACCATCTATTTTTTTTTCAGGTAGACGGCGTCCACAGGTTAGTGTCGAGGAATTTGGTTTCCTTGAAAGGATTTTCCAGAAGACAAAGCCGGAGGAAAGAACCTGGGCCAAGTTAGTGAACCCAAAGACAATACATTGGTATTGTGACGGTCCAGAACCTACCCGTGAGGCCATCGTATACGACGAAAGAGTACACAGACGTAAGTCCGTCAACTTTTACTCCTGAATTTAGCCTTCAATTTTGAGTAAATATCTTCGTCCGTCCTGTATTGCAGAAATGGATGACGCAAAGAGAAGGGCAATGATAAAATCACTAGCCGTCGAGCAAAAGAAGACGGGTGAGATAGTGGTTCCTAAGGTGCCGGGGTCGTCGGCTAAGAGGAAGCAGCCGCCGAAGTCTGACCGTCCACTCAAACAACAGAGGGTTCCATTGGAACCCGTTGTGGGCTTGATGGCTGAGGGTGCCAAGACCGTCACCCCGGCTAAACATGGATCCGGTAAGGGCTTAATGCAGGCCCTACCCGTCAGTGAGGAGAAGCCTCCTCCCCTTCTCCGTGACGACTCGAAGTTTGCTTTGGAGAAGCTTTCGTCGATAATTTCCGCAGAGGATTACGAGGATCTGGGGAATCATTCGACGGAGGCAATGGGGGAGACGGGTTTATTCGCCGTTGCACAGGTAGCCTTTCTTAACCGTCATTGTATGTCCATCCGCTCTTCTTGGTTTTCTACTTAACACCCTTTTTAACTTTGTTTATTTCAGTCCTTGGTTATGATGAAGGGTTTGATGGACCGCTGCCTCAACCGTGAAGCAACTCTGGAACGTGTACGAGCAAAAGCTGACCAGACGGAGGAGGAGCTTGGTCAACTGAATAAATGGAAGTCCGTAATGGAGAAGAAGTTCGAGCTGTCTGAGAAGACGAGGGAAGAGCTTGAACAGAGGACGGAGGAAGCTGGGAAGGCCTTGAAGGATAAAGAAGATGAGGTAAAGGATTTGAAGAAGAAACTCCGTCAGGCCAGGGAGGATGCCGTCAATGAGTATCGCGATTCCGAGGCTTTGTTGAAGGAGCTGGGGGGATCGTTCCTTCAAGGCTTTGACGATGCACTCCGTCAGATAAAAAAGGCCTACCCAGATTTGGACGTGTCCATGATAACCGTTAGTGATCAAGATCAGACATCTGCTCTACCCGTCGCTTCAGAAAATACGGAGGACCTCTTCGGAGAAGAAGCAGTTCAGGGTGACGGAGAATCTGCTATGCCGAAGGAGGTTCCTGTTGCCGACCCCAAGAAAGATTAATCTCTTGTAAATGTTGAGGAGGATCCGTCCCCTTTTTTATATGTTTTTAGTACTTTGAAGACGGTTTGTTTTAAGTTAGCTTTTGTACCGAACAATGTTTTTCTTTCCTTATATGTTTACGCATATTTTTGTTGCTGGTTAAGTATTTGTATCCGTTAAGGATTTTTCTCTCCGTCTTCTTGTATGTTAAGTGTTAATTTGGACAAACCGGTCTGTTGATCCGTCCACTTTAAAAAGCTTTTCTCACCTCTAATCGGACCCGTCTATTATGGATAGGATATACTATCCGTCCACTTTGTGGTGGCTGACCTTTATCGTCTTGTTGTTCGTCCACTTCGTGGGCGTTTTAGAACCGTCCGTTTTGGGAGCATAATTATTTCAGCCGTTTTTACGGTCCGTCCACTTTTGTGGGCAGCTTTTTATCGAGTCGATGATCCGTTCACCTTGTGGTGGTTATACCGTCCAATTTATTGACTTATAAAATTATTCACCGTTTTGGGTGATCCGTCCACTTTGTGGCGGCTATACCGTCCACTTTATGGGCTTGTAAAATTATTAACCGTTTTGGGTGATCCGTCCACTTTGTGGCGGCTATACCATCCACTTTATGGACTTGTAAAATTATTCACCGTATTGGGTGATCCGTCCACTTTGTGGCGGCTATACCGTCCACTTTATGGACTTGTAAAATTATTCACCTTATTGGGTGATCCGTCCACTTTGTGGCGGCTATACCGTCCACTTTATGGACTTGTAAAATTATTCACCGTTTTGGGCGATCCGTCCACTTTGTGGCGGCTATACCGTCCACTTTATGGACTTGTAAAATTATTCACCGTTTTGGGTGATCCGTCCACTTTGTGGATTTCAAGTAATCATCCTTGTAGGATGATATCGTCCCTGTGAGATGGTCCGTCCATCTTGTGGACTTTATTTTATATCCGTTCATCTTGCGGACTTTAAGTTATCATCCCCGAAGGATGTTATCATCCCTGTGGGATGCTCCGTCCATCTTGTGGACTTTATTTTGTATTCGTCCGTCTCGTGGACTTTTAACTAGCTTTCGTTAACTTTGTGGACAATTGTAATGACATCCAAGTAGAAGATCATAACTGTATCTAATTATAGAGATGAGTAAAGGAAAAGTGCCTGCCCCCTTGGGCTTAAAAAAGGCACGACAAGATTGTAGCATAAGAAAAACAGTTAAAAGAAAAACTTGTAGAAAGCTTAAAAAGCCAAAAAGAAAATTGGTTGCCGTTCGCCGTGTTACTATCACTGGTAGTATTTTCTCAAATGCTCGGCATTCCATGGATGCGGTAGCTTCTCTCCGTCTGTTGTCTCCAGGTGGTATGTTCCTTTCCTTTTCCATGCCGTGACTCTATAAGGTCCTTCCCAGTTGGGGCCGAGTTTTCCATGTTTAGGGTCTCTAGCTGCACCTATGACCCTCCTAAGTACAAGGTCTCCTACTTGGAAGTTTCTGTGTCGGACCCGGGAGTTGTAATGTCTGGCCATGCGATCCTGGTATCTAGCGATCCTTTGCTCCGCCGCCGACCTTACCTCATCTATCAGGTCCAGCTGTAGCCTCATAGATTCGTCGTTCCTACCTTCGTCATGGTTGTGAACCCTGTAACTTGTGAGCCCAACTTCTGCTGGGATGACCGCCTCACTCCCGTATGTCAGTCGGAATGGCGTCTCTCCTGTTGGAGTCCTCGCCGTTGTCCTGTATGCCCACAGTATGCTCGGCAATTCTTCGGGCCATATGCTCTTTGCCCCCTCGAGCCGAGTCTTGATTATCTTTAACAGGGATCGGTTCGTGACTTCAACCTGGCCATTAGCCTGAGGATGGGCGGGTGATAAGTAGTGGTTTTTTATTCCTAGCTGTGTGCAGAAATCCCGGAAGTGGCCGTTGTCGAACTGCCTCCCGTTATCTGAGACAAGGACTCTAGGAATACCAAACCTGCATACGATGCACCGCCAGACAAAACTTCTAATGTTCTTTTCTGTAATGGTGGCCAAGGCCTCCGCTTCTACCCATTTTGTGAAGTAGTCAATGCCCACTACCAAGAACTTTAGCTGCCTTACCGCCGTTGGGAAAGGTCCCATGATATCTAGTCCCCACTGAGCGAACGGCCATGGAGCCGTTATAGGGGTCAGCTCCTCAGCTGGCTGTCCGATAAAATTGCTGAACCTCTGGCATTTGTCGCAGCTTTTAACGTAAGACTCGGCATCCTTCTGCATAGTTGGCCAGTAATACCCAGCTCGTACCAGTTTGTGCACCAACGACCGCGATCCAGAATGGTTCCCGCATATCCCTTCGTGTACTTCCCTCATTACGTAGTCTGCCTCTTCAACCCCGAGGCATCTTAGATAAGGGCGGGAGAAACCTCTCTTGTAAAGAATGTCTTTTATCAAGACGAACCTTGCCGCTTGGACTTTTAGCTTTCTCGCTGCCTCCTTCTCTTCTGGCAGTAACCCGTCCTTCAAGTATGAAGTTATCTGTGTAGTCCAGTTTCTTTCGGAGCGTATCTCCTGCATGTTGTCGGGGTCTATTAGTGGAAAGAGTTGAACAAAGGAAAGTACATTACCCAGTGTCATCATATGTTCTGCTGAAGCGGTTTTGGCTAGCCGATCGGCGAGCTCATTTTCTCCTCTGGGGATTTGGACGACCATCGCTTTTAGCCCGTTGACTCTCGCCCTTACTTGATCAAGATATCTCTTCAACCTTTCCCCCTTGCATTCATAATCTCCGTTTACTTGATTGGTCACGACTTGAGTCGTAATAAACGACCACACTTTCAGCTCCGGCGGCTTTGGCTAGGTCGAGTCCTGCCGCCACCGCTTCGTATTCTGCTTCATTGTTGGTAATGGGGAAGTCGAGACGGACCATACATTCGATCTTGTCTCCTTCAGGTGACAGCAATACTATGCCGGCCCCTCCAATTCGCCGATTGGATGATCCGTCGGTGTAGATACTCCACTGGGGGGGTTCCTCTGCCCCCTTGTCCTCGTCACATGTAAACTCTGCTATGAAGTCGGCTACAGCTTGTCCTTTAATGGCCACACGTGGACGGTACTTGATATCAAATTCACTCAATTCTATTGCCCACAGCGTCAGTCGACCTGCGGCTTCAGGATTACTCAGTGCCCTTCGCAAGGGCTTGTCGGTCATTACGTTCACGGTATGGGCTTGAAAGTAGGGTTTGAGCTTGCGAGCCGCCGTGACCAATGCAAAAGCGAGTTTCTCCATAGGTTGGTATCTTTCTTCGGCACCGCGGAGCGCCCGGCTGGCGTAGTATACAAGCTTCTGTGCATTATCCTCTTCTCTAATTAAGGCCGCGCTGACGGCGACAGAGGAGACAGCCAAGTAGAGGAAAAGTTCTTCACCAGGTTGCGAGGGACTCAATAGGGGTGGTGAAGATAGGTATGCCTTTAATTCCTCGAACGCTCGCTGACACTCGTCCGTCCACTCGAAGGATTTCTTTAATGTGCGAAAGAAGGGCAAGCACTTGTCCGTGGCTCTCGACACAAATCTATTTAATGCCGCTATCCTGCCGTTAAGGCTTTGTATTTCCTTCACATTTCGCGGGGGGGCCATCTCTACTATGGCTCGGATTTTATCCGGATTAGCCTCAATCCCCCTCTGGGAAACCATGAACCCTAGGAATTTGCCTGCCGTTACGCCGAATGCGCACTTTCGCGGATTGAGTTTCATGTTGTAGGATCGAAACGTACCGAATGTTTCCTTAAGATCTTCCAGGTGGTCTTCCTCCTTCCGGCTCTTCACCAGCATGTCGTCGACATAGACTTGGACATTCCTCCCGATTTGCTGCGCGAACATCTTGTTCATTAGCCTCTGGTATGTTGCCCCCGCATTCTTCAGGCCGAATGGCATTACTTTGTAACAGAATAGTCCCTGGCTGGTTACGAACGAAGTCTTCTCCTGATCGGCCTCGTGCATGCGGATCTGGTTATAACCCGAGAAAGCGTCCATGAAGCTTAGTAATTGGTGTTGAGCTGTCGAGTCTACTAGGACGTCGATCCTTGGGAGGGGATAGCTATCTTTAGGGCACGCTTTGTTAAGATCGGTGAAATCCACGCACATCCGCCACTTGCCGCTTGCTTTCTTCACCATTACCACATTCGCCAGCCAATCGGGATAGTAGACTTCCCTGATGAAGCTTGCCTTTTGGAGTTTGCGGACCTCTTCCGCTATTGCTTGGTCTCGTTCCGGCGCGAACGCTCTCTTCTTTTGTCGGACGGGTGGAAATGAGGGCAATACATTCAATTTGTGTACCATGATCGAGGGATCGATTCCCGGCATGTCGTCATGGCTCCAGGCGAACACATCCTTATTGCTCCTCAAGAAAGCTACGAGCTCTTGACGGATTGCGGGTTTGGCAAGCGTTCCGATCTTGGTTGTTCTGTCCGGATTGGAACTATCAAGAGTTATCTCCTCCAGCTTCTCTGTGGGTTCTGCCATCGTTCGGTGCTCTTCTATGTTCAAGGCCTGGATTTGGTCTTGCATGTCCATCATGGCTACGTAGCATTCTCGTGCGGCAACTTGACTTCCGCGTAGCTCTCCTACCCCATACTCCGTTGGGAACTTGATCATTAGGTGGTAAGTTGATGTTACCGCCTTCCACGAGTTGAGCGTAGGTCGTCCAAGAGTAGCATTGTAGGCGGACGAGCAATCGACCACCAAGAATGTCACGTTCCTGGTGACTTGTTGGGGGTAATCTCCTACTGTCACCGGTAACGTTACCGCGCCCAAAGGGAATACCCTACTCCCTCCGAAACCAACGAACGGGGCGTTTGTCGGTATTAGCTGCTCCCTGTCAATCCTCATTTGTTGGAATGCCGGATAATACAAGATATCGGCCGAGCGCCGTTGTCGATCAACACTCGGTGCATGTTGTAGTCCCCTGTCCGCATGCTGACGACGAGGGCATCGTCGTGTGGATGGTGTAGGCGCCGTGCATCCTCTTCCGAGAACCCAACAACGGGGCTTTCTCTGTTTGCTATCCTTGGCACTCTGCCCGTCAACTGGACATTCTGTACCATCCGAAGGTATGTTTTGCGAGCCTTTTTTGACGATCCGGCCGTAGCAGTTCCTCCGATTATCATTCTTATGTCTCCTAATGGGGGTCTTGGTCGCTCGTCTTCTCGGCGAGGGTGTTGTTCTTGTGGGGGTTGATCCGTTCTCCCCTTGTTGACGAACTTCTGCAGCTTCCCTTGTCGGATAAGGGCTTCGATTTGCTGCTTTAAGTCGTAGCAATCAGCCGTGTCGTGGCCATGGTCACGATGGAAGCGGCAATATTTGTCTCTGGACCTTTTGCTGGGATCACTCTTCAGCTTTCCTGGGAACGTCAGGGACCCTTCGTCCTTAATCTGCATTAGGACTTGGTCAATCGGCGCGGTTAACGGGGTGAAACTTGTGAACCTTCCGCCCGTGGGTTTTGGACGTCTGTCCTCCCTTCGGTCTCCCATCCTTCCTTTCTTCCGCCCCTGGTCCTGTCGGGGATCCTCTTGTCTGTCTCTTTTCTTGGGTCTATCTTCTCTCGCTACTAGCGCGTCCTCAGCGTTCATATATTTGGTGGCCCTGTAAAGCACCTCCGACATGGTCTTGGGGTCGTTTTTGTATAGGGAGAACAAAAACTTACCCCCTTTCAGCCCATTCGTGAATGCTGCTACCAATATCTTGTCGTCGGCTTCGTCGATCGAGAGCGCTTCCTTATTGAAGCGTGATATGTAGGCCCGCAACGTCTCCTCCTCTCGCTGCTTGATGTTCATTAAACAAGCCGTGGATTTTCTATACCGATGTCCTCCGATGAAGTGCGTAGTAAATTGAGCACTTAGTTCCTTGAAGGTGCTGATGGAGTTGGGTGCTAGTCGGCTGAACCAAATCCTTGCTGCGCCCTTTAGGGTTGTAGGAAAAGCCCTGCACATAATCGCGTCTGCCACTCCCTGAAGGTGCATCAGGGTCTTGAAGGTCTCTAGGTGATCTAGAGGGTACCTGACTCCGTCATAACTATCCATATTTGGCATGCGGAACTTATTCGGCAGGGGGAAGGAGTTGACGGTTGTCGTGAATGGCGAGTCAATCCGGTTGACAAGGTCGTCAAGATCACTTGACACTCGACCCTTGAGAGCGTTCATCATTACATCCATCTGTTCCTTAATCGCCTACATCTCCACGATGATGGATTGTGGAGCCGTATCCGTCGGGGAAGGGATGTTAATGTCCCGTCGCACTGGTCTGCTCGGGGCGTTACTCTCCTGTTGTCCGTCCTGATCTCTCCTTTCAGCGCTGGTCCCTTCTTGATCCGCTCCTTGGTTATTGACCGCCGCATTCTTTTGGTTCAGCTGCTCTTCCAGGTCGTGGTTTTGTTTGGTAAGGCGCTCCACGGCTGTGGCGAGCGTCCTGACCTGTTTCTCAAGGGCAGTCGTAGGGGCTTCTTCTTGAACGTCATTCGTGGTTGCCATTGAGCGAGTGAGTACCATGTAACTCTTTTGTCTAGGAAGCGATGAAGTACTACACGTTTCCCACAGACGGCGCCAACTGATGACGTTGAAAATTGTCACCAATAGGTCACACCGTACTCGCGACTCAAAGCGAACCTGCACAACAAGAACAATCGAAAGAAAACCTTTAGAGAGCACCGGTGTGGTGCCGGCCAAACACTCTCCGAAGGTCAAGTCAGAATTCGTCTCTTCACTTCTAGAGCACTAGAGAGGGTCAATTCATCTTACCTCGATTTGCGAGAATGTTAGTCCTTTTATAGTGGTGGAGAGTTGGCTTTTCTTCTTGACCTCCAGATCTTTCCAATGTGGGACTCTAATACAAATTCTCCAAAGCGTGGTGAGCAAGGATTTCCCTATTTGGATCTTAGGGCTTTTCTAGGCGATAGAGATTTCGGATCATGGGCCCATACTATGTCTGTCAGCGATGGGCCTTCAAAGCGTGTGGGACCATCTTTACACAGGCCCAACAGTTCCAATCCGTCAGGCCCATTAAGGTAGGCCCATCAGGCTCTATATTTTATCATCTTCATATAGCATACTAAGTGAACATTTGGATCCCACGTCCAGAATCCACATTTTGCGTTTCTTCTTCTTCTTCTTCTTTTTTTTTTAACCAGCGCCTCTTGCATTGTTCATGGAACATGAATAGTACATTAAGGCAAATGAACAGTGTTTTGTGAGTGTGAACAGTAACCAGAAATTATTTTTTTTATTGTTTTCAGTTTTCAGCAAAATAAATGATATCTAAACGCACCCTAAACATCAACTTCTAACATCTTTTAATTTTACACCCAACCTAATTACCCTGCAAATAAAATGAATTTACAAAAATTATTGTGATTACATCAATAATTTTGACACAGAATTAGCCAACGCTAAAATGACCCTAACAATCTGGTTATCCATATCTTGTTTATCTCCATTTATTTTGTAATTTACATTCTAAGTCCCTTATCTTTAAATGTAATCAAGGTGAACATAAAATTATAAATACAGAAGCCTTGACCATTATTCTGGTATGGCAGTACAATATCTCAATATCTCTTTTTCAATAAATTTCTTTTCTTTCTTTTTTTTACAAGAAAGCACGTTTGGCTCAATATTGTAAAAATTAGAGTTTATTGGATTTATGTGTACAGTGCAAAGATTCTTTTTTTTTTCGTTAGTTTTCCATTTGGTTAGTTTCTTCATAGTTTATTTTTGTTTAAAAAATAAAGATAAGCAACCCAGGGGGATAACCCTTAAGCAAGGGGTATTCCACATAAGAAGCAGCCAGTAGACTACCGCACAACATGTTTCATCTATATGGAAACTAAATTAACTTATTCTAAAACTGATAGATATTTCAAGTTTTCAAAAACACAGAAAAACACACACATATTTTTTATATACTTTCCAAAAATTGATAGTTATGATAGCAAGAATGGTAAATTGAAATTATAGTTCATTCACAATGATGTCAAAATTAATTAATATTAACTAAATAAAAATAACAATTTTGTAAAAACTAGTAACCTTAATTAAAAATGACAAAGTTTACTTACAAAATTGGTTGTAACCTAAGGTTATAACCTTACTCAATAAATTTTTATTGGAGGTGAATTTTGATAAATTCATCAATGGATTACATCTTCTTCTTATATTCTCCATGCTTGCAAAAAATTTAGAAAATTAAAGATCAATAGCTATATCATCAATAAATTGTTTAAATTGAAAATTTTTGTAGTTTAAAATTATGCATAAAATATAAGCTTATAGATCATATAGTAAATAATATTCGATTAACACAAAATTTGACATATGTATTAATAAAATACATACAATTTAACGGTTAAATTATCAAAACTTGTAGTAATATTTATTTTATTGAGTAAGGCTATAACCAATTTTATAACTAAACTTTATCCAATTAAAAAGTTATCAAAAAAAATTTGAATATTTTACAAACTTATTACATGAATTAAAAAAGAAGATGATATTGTTAATATTTTTCAATTTAAGATAAATTTTGTTATTTATTTTATATTATTTTAATAGTATATCATAAGAATTTTTTTAGTAATCAAAGTTGGCAATACAAGTCATACTTGCATGATGTGTCTTGAGTTGTATAGCATAATTTTTCCATGACTTTTTTTTTCTTTTGAAAATTCATATGGCTCGTTATAAATAGATTAAAATTGGTAATATAGTTTAAATTTTTGGAAAATAATATTTTATTTCAAGAGTAAAAATTTTTTTAAAAATACATATTTTTTAATATGTATTAATTTACATCCATTATAATTTGGGATTACTACATTTTCCAATCACAAAAAATACCTAGGGGTATGATGAGTGTTATACGTTTGTGGTTGAAATAATGTTTTTATCACAGTCCTAGGTATTTTTGTAATTAAAAAATGTAGTAATTCTAAATTATAATGGATGTAAATTATTAATATTTACCATTCTTGTTATAATTGATGTAAATTATAATTGATGTAAATTATTAATATTATAATGGATGTAAATGTAGTTAATATTAATTAATTTTGACATCATCGTGGATGAACTATAATTTAAATTTACCATTCTTGTTATCATAACTATCAATTTTTGGAAAGTATATAAAATAAAATTAAAAAAAAAAAATTGTGTTTTGTTGTGTTTTTGAAAACTTGAAATACCTACTAGTTTTAGAATAAATTAATTTAGTTCCCACCCAGATTTATCATCTTCTGCGGTTGTCTACTGGTTGCTTTCTTATGTGGAATAACCCTTGCTCAAGGGTTCAATCTCCCTGGGTTGCACGAAAAAAAGAATCTAACAGAAGCAAAATGACAATTGAATTTCGGCAATCCAATTGACGAAATTGATGTCAGTTTCTCTCTCTTATACATAAATCCAATAAACTCTAATTTTTACAATATTGAGCCAAAAACACTCAGAAAGCACCTCATTCAAAACTTTAAAAATGGACCAGACATATATCTAAACATTATCTAAAAAAAGCTAAACATACGTAATTACATGGTAATACGGCATACTGCAAAATTTTGCAGCAGAATAACTCCTGTCAGTCAAGCACTCCAAAGGCTTTATTCTGTCCCAGAATCCCGCCTCCACAAGCTCTAATTCTACATTAAAAACGTCAATTTACTTAGAAGCCGCTAAGTATCTTCAATATTATTTCAAAGATTTTTTTTTTTTTTTTTTTTTTTTTTTGACAGAAAGAAAGGATAGAAGCAAATATCAAATGATTTTGATCCCGCGCCTGGTTTTTCACATGTTTTAAATAGAAATGAGCCCAAAAGAGAGAAGAAAAGAAAAAGAAATGGCAAATAAACGTATTGTTGAAGATGGAATTATAGCAGTTGCAGAATATTGATACAGAAGAAAACTTACATGCGAGGTAGAAAGAGTCCTACTGATTAATTTGTCTCTGCCCAACCTTCTTCTAACATCTGCCACAAAATCCTCCGTCATGTTTGTTAAAATCAATTCCTTCAGGGCAGGCAGATGCTCTAATCCGTCGGTCTTTTCCAGTTTTTTGCAACCTCTAATTTCTAATTCTACAAGTTGGGGCATGGCACCTTGTTCCACTGTACACTCCTTTAGTTCCTCTAGACTCCACAATTTCAAGACACGAAGTACAGGAAAGTGCTGAAGAGCAGGACAAGTCATTTTGGACCCAACATAAGAGCCAGCAAAAAGCCTTAGGGTGTTTAACCGAGGAAGCTTCCCTAGCACTGACATTGGATCTTCTTTGAGTCCCGACAAAGACAATGTAAGGATTTCTAGCTTTTGAGGAAGTAGATGTATGTCATCCTTTATCACTCCCAACAAATATAAGTTTGAGAGAGTTGAATGTTCCTTTAGAGGTTTCAATTCAAGGTCCGAAGGTTGACCAAATGGATCTCTTGATCTCAACCTTAAGCTTTGAAGGTTGCCAAGTCGTGAGATCACTGAGATGCACTTCATTGACTTTGATTGGAATGTCAGTCCCAATTTCCTAAGGCTTGTGAACCTGTCCAAGAAATGTATTGTGGACTCGTTAGAACCAATATGAAGCCCCATTAAGGTTTGAAGGCTGGTGGAAGACCCTTTTGATGGGTTCTTAATCGACACCCCGTTCATATAGAGATGCCGAAGGTTCTTTGCCATCCAAATGGAACTCGGCAAAGTGGTTATATTAGTATACTTCATATCTAAAGTCTCCAAGCAGGGTAGATCCCCGATAGACACTGGACATGAGTGTAAACAAGTCCATCGTAAGCCTAAGTACCTTAGGTTCTGCAGCTTGCCAAGATTCTCAGGCAGCAAAGGTTTGTAGACACCCTCTAGATCAAGCACCTTCAGCAGAATAAACCCTCCCTTACTGATTATTCTGTTAAGAACCATACCAATTTCTCTGTTGGATATATCTCGTTTCTGGCCTTCGAAAGAAACATACGAACACAAATGTTGAATATGAGATTTCGAAATAGACTTGACGCCAAATTGATCTGCAAACCTCCAAATAGAGGACTCGGATGAATCTGCATATGTACAATCTGACCCGCAATGGTGGATGTGAACGAATCCTATCTCCTCAGCTTTTGGCAAGAAGACGTCATAGAGAAAAAATGGCAAACGACACGTTTTGGGGCTTCCATCTGACTTCCATCTTGCTATTTCAATCACGTTTCTACGGATGAGTTCTTCTAAATATTTCTTGGCCACATCTTCGGGGACATTGCCTGCCTTAGGTGACATTTGAACAAATCCCTCTGCAAGCCACAGCAGCAACAACCTCCGTGTTGGGATTTCATACCCTTTAGGAAAGAGAGCTAAATAAAGGAAACAGGGTTTTAACACAGACGGTAGTCTATGATAGCTCAAACCTACAATATGTAAGAGAGGTGATAGATCTTCACCAAAGTGAGCTGGATCACTTCTTGTTACTTTTGACCACTCACTTGATTCCAAGGTTATCAACAATCCTCCCAGCAGCACGATTGATGGAGGCAAACCATGACATATTCTCAAAATTTCATCCTTGAAGCTGTTCAAGTCTGAGCTATTTTCTTGTCTGCGCACCTTCTTCAAGAACAATTCCCAACTCTGCTCATTAGTTAACGGACTCAGTTCCAGCGGACAACTCCATGGATCCACTTCAGATGCTATATTAATGTCACGAGTAGTGAGAATGACCCTGCTTCCATTCACGGTATCTGGAAAGGAACGTACAAGCATGGTCCAATCATCGACTGAGCAGACATCATCCAAGACTATGAGAAACTTGAGCTCCATTAGAATGTTGTAGAGCATATAAGTTAGTTGAGTATCATCCATAAGCTCTACGTTCTTCAAATCGCGTGGTAGAATCTGTTTGATTATGATAAGCAAACGGTCATGATCTTCTAAATCCCTGGGAACACGAAGCCACACACGGCACTGGAAATGCTGCCGAATGTCTAGTCTGTCATAAACTTTCCTTGCCAGAGCTGTCTTGCCAAGTGGTTCTTTGCTAACCAGTGAAATCACACGGAGGCTTTGCTTATTGTCGTGGATCAGTCGAGCTACCAGCTCCTTTTCGAGATCTTCACGTCCAACAAGTACGTCCGGCTCTAGATGAATCAATTCCTCTTCAAGTGCTGAAACTTGAATAGATAGATCATGGGTCTTGTTTGCCAGTTCAAGGGTCTTTGCAAATTCACAAGATATAGCTCTGAAGCTTTTCACGACTTTCTTCATCTCCAAGCTGAACAGTAGCTGGGTCCATGGTGGAAACGCCATTAATGGCGTTTTAATAAATTTAGTGACACCCTTTCGTCTCCTTTGTAGTGTCGTTAGGAGGAAGCTTTCAGTGATGTAGTCTGCACAGTGAACAGTGGGCAGAAACGGAGCCTTCAACGCAGTGCTACTGGGAATCTCTAATTCAAGGAAACTTAAAATCTGTTTTAGTTCGTTGACGGCAATACCGACTCGACTTTTGAGTCCTGGAAAGATAAATCTTTCCTCAGCAAGCACTAGCAGCATCTTCTGTAATTTATCTAATAAAATTGTTGTAGGGACCTCAGCCGCCATGATTTCTCTATGTCTCTTCTCCATTAATTTCTCACAAGGTAACAATTGGCAACTGTGGTCTCTGGATCAAGGGACTGCTCTTTTGATATGAAATAACGGACTTTATAAATCTCATATTATTTTCTCTTCGATTGGCAGGTTTTTTTTTTCTTTTTTTTTGGATAGGCGATTGGCAAGTATGTTATCATAAATTTATAATACAATGCGCTTTTATTTTCTTAAACCCATTTTTACACTTCCACTTTTATGTTTCAAATGTGCACATTATTTATTTAAAAAAGGAATAAAAATCAAACATTATCTTCTTTTTTATCTTAATGTTTACAAGGTTTTTAGACCCGGACCATTCATTGAACCGTAAAAGGGAGAGGTTCAAAGTTTTAAGGTCGAACCAAGATTGAACCAGAGTCGAACCGTAATGATGTCATAATTAATTTAATAATTATTTTAATATAAATAAATATATTAAATTAGTATAAATAGAAAATTTAACTAAAATAATCCAATTAAATATAAATATCTATATTTCAAATATATATTTTCATATCATAACTTTTACAAGACAAATAAGAAATATCAAATCCTAAGCAAATTTAAATATAATATCTATTTTTTTATTTTTTTATATATTGATTAGTTAAACTTGTAATAATAATAATAATAATAATTATTATTATTATTATTATTATTATTATTATTATATAAGAATTAGAAAGACACTCAAATAAAATAAAATAAATTATTTAATAATTTTAAATTGAAATAATCATTTAATAATTATTATATATTTAATTGTAAATATTAATTAAAATTAGAGCAATAATAGTACTGTAAGGACGCGATTCGTGACGGACCGTAACAGTGTCGGGTTCGTACGTAAAAAGGCCCCTAACAATATCATTTGTAGAGCGTGGGTTTGAAAGGCTAGGCCTTGATCGATAGGCGGTGGGTTTTTCGCGGTGTTCGTACGAGTTTAAGTTTTCCTTCACCCCTGGAGTCTTTCTCCTGGAGGTGGGCTGGGAGGCTCTGGTTTTTGGCCATTTTTCCCCAACCCCCCTTTTAGGTTACTTCTTTTTCCTTTTATATTCGCCTGCGTTCATTGTCCTTCGTCCACGTATAGGGTCAATCTTTCCAAAATTGATACTTGTCCCATCAGCCCATATTCAAAGTCGTTGGGGGTGGTTGTAAAAGCCAAAAACTGCGGCTCTGTCAGGTTCAGAGCATTGAATGGCAGTAAGAGCAGCTTTCCCTGGATATTTTAGATCTTTTGTCCTGGTTTCGGTCCTATACCGTTTCTGCCCTCCTTTCAGGGGGGGAACTTTGGGTCTGCCGAGGACTGAGCCGTCCTCGGCGATGTCCATAGGCTATTTGGTCGAGTTTGGGCCATAGCCCTCCTCGGCTTGGGCCTTCGGATTTTCCCCAGGTAGATGGGCCCGGCCCGTAAATCGTTTGGGCCCCACAAGTACCATAACATTTTATACAAATTTTTCCATAATTTGCCACGTGACGAGATGTAAGTGGTAGAGATGTAGACCCATAATTTTTTTTTTTTTTATTACTCACACTTTGCCATGTGTCAAATTATAGCAAAAAATTGCATAAAATATTGTGATATTACATTACTCTTAAAAGAATAATGCTAGAGATACAAATTATTTTACAAAAAATTTTACAAACTACTGATGTGATGAGTGATTATTGGTAAATAAAAATGTGATATTAATGGTGGGTCTAGATAAAAACTAATAAGAAATTGACCACATCAACATTTTGTAAAAATATTGTAAAATAATTTGTGCCAAAGCATTACTCCTCTTAAAAATACTTAAAATATTTAATACACCTAACAATGCATGTCACATCATGCTGGGAAGCCGAAAAAAATCTAAATTTAATGGCTGAAATTTTTTTCCTTTTATTAAAAAATTAAAACCTTTCATCATTCCAATGTTAGCCACATGGGGGAATGCTTGTAACACTCACATCATGGTGGCAGCTGAAAAAAGAAAATCTCAATGTAGTGGTTGAAATTTTTTTGCTTTTATTAAAAATTTAAAACCTTTCATCATTCCAATGCATGTCACGTGAGGGACCTAGAAATTCAAAACTCAAAAGGAGTAACAAAGGAACACAAGAAAGAAAGAGAACACATAGCACTGATAGCAGTAGTATTCAGCGAAAAAGATGAATTACAAAGTGATCTCCATCAACGAAAAAAAAAAAAAAAGAAGCAGCAGCAGACGACGAAGGCGTGATCGGTGAATGTGTTGGCAATCTGCTGGCTGCTGCTTCAACTGGGCGCAGACCCTGTTTCGTTGTGTTCTTTTTTTTTTTTTTTTTTTTTTGAGGAACTTGTCTTCTTCTTCTCTGGTTCTTTTTTTTTTTTCCTTACAAATCCCTTTGTTCAAGATCTGAAATTATCAGATCTCCTTCCGATCTCTGTTCTTCTTCGTGCTCTTTCATTTCTTCTAGATCTTATCATAACTTCATACCGGTGTATTGGCCAAAATTCACTAGAAAAGCTGAAACAAAAAGAAACTGTTTGAACCTCAAAAACCAGTCACGGTTCACAAAACCAGACAATCGGACTGCAGTCCGTGTGAGTCCCTGCTTTTTTGGCATGGAACAATTCTTCACCCTAAACAGACCGTAAAGTTGAATGATTCGAGGTTTTTCCAGTCGAATTGTACGGTCTGGTCCGGGTTTCAAAACCTTGAATGTATACATAAATATCAATTTTGTATATTTATGTAGAGTTGGATTAAAGTTACACCTGGTATAACTTTAAGCAATGTTATGCCACTCAATATTTTTTAATTGGATGCAAATATTGACAAATCCACCATTAGATTACATTATTTTCATATATTCTCCATGCTTACAAAATTTCAAGGTGATCAAAGATTAATAGCCAAGTCATCAATCAATTGTTAAAATTCAAGTTTTTGTAATTTAAAATAATGCATAAAAGATGAATGTATGAATCAAATGATAAATAACATCTGATTGATATGAAAATTGGCATGCATGTTAAGAACATGTAATTCAACGATTAGATTTTCAAAAGATTAATTCAATAACAAGTTATTGGGTGGTGTAACATTGCTTAGAATTACACCAGATGTAACTTGAACTTAATTCATTTATGTAATATATATATATATATATATATATATTGAGAATGATGTAATATATATATTGGTTGAGGAAAATGACCGCTTTGGTTTTATTTCATAGCTAAAATAATCAAAAACAAGAATACAATTGATGTAAGGAAGAATAGACTAAATCCAAACTAATAGGAGGAAAAAAAAAATTGTTAACCTGACTTACGTATGTGCAACTGCATTATCTTGCTTTTAAGTATAACAAAATGAGTAGCTTTGGAAAGAACAACCGTAACACAGTATCTTTTACTAAGTAGCCAAAGAACAAACTGAGAATGTCTCCATTATAAAGAGCGTCGACAACAATCTCACTATCACCTTCAAAGATTGAGTGATGGTTGCTAATCTCATGAGCAAATTGAGTTGCCAGTCTAGTAGCTAATTATATTTAAATATCATTTATATTAATTTTTAAAATTTAAAGTATGCAAAATTACTAATTTAGTTTTTGAATTTATATTATTAGCATCTATTTTTCAATTGATAATATGATTATTCTCCTTAATCTTCTAGTGACATAATCATTTTAAATAGGATTTTATCAATTTTAATTTTGGATTTTTTTAATTTTGGATTTTTTTTTAAAAAAAATTGTAACAAATGTTATATATCAATGATATTATATGCTTTATAATTTAGTTTATTTTTTTCATATTAAAATTTTGTTTATAAAGATAATTTTTTTTTTCTTTGTAATTTTTTTAATCATAATTTCTACTAGAGAATATCAAATCGTATAGGAAAAACCTAAAGGGAAAAAAATGAAAGAAGAATATAAAAATTAATTAGATCTCAAATAGGATCTCTTAATAAATCATGCAACTTAACTTAATATAAAATCACGCAAAAAGCTCATTTTACCCAAACAAAAACAGATCAACACATAACTTGATGACTTAATACTAATCAAACCAAGATTGAAATTATATAAAGAATCAAATATCATATTAACCCAACAAGCAAAGACGGAGCCAAAACTTGGAGTTATGGGGAAAAATTATAAACAAAAAAAAAATCATTATAAAACCCCCAAACAAGCATTTATTTAGGATTAACAAACTGTCAACAAAGACTCAAATCATTGTTTTTTAATACATTACAATGCAATTATTTTTGAAAAATGGAACTTGGCCTTTTTTTTTTTTAAATCTTCACAATAATTTATGACTGAATCCATATTAATTTTTGCAGTAATATCCCTTTCAATGAATAACATCATAAAATCCATAAAAAAATAAAAATAAAAATAAAAAAAAAACTCATTTTTTGTTTTGTTGAAAATGTCAATTTTGATGACATTTATAACTGAAAATGCTATCTCTATAATTTTTCATTTTCTCTTTTCTTGATTAGGCTACATAGCCACATAGGTTTTTTTTTTTTTTTTTTTGATGTATGCATCTACTATTGGATAAAGGCAAAATTTTTTTGTTTAAATTTTTTTTAAGAGGAAGATTGTTTATTTTGGGTAAAATTAGTTGATTAAGATTTTTTTTTTTTTTTAAAGGTTTGTTATTGGCTATTTTTGTTATTGTGCTAATATTTTTAGGTTTGTTAATTTTGTTTTAAATGTTGGATTTATAAATTTTTAATGGCCTTTAAAATGATTAATGATACTGTTGGTAGTATTTTTTTTAAATGTTGTCCCCAGTGTCAATGAATAGCTCCGTCCTTTCCAACAAGTTCAATGGCGTAGGTGATCTAGGCTAACAGCAACCCTATTCTTGATTTTGCCAGTCCACCTTCAACTTGGGCCAAATCCAACAATGTTGGCTTTTCTAGATTTTCAGTTTTGGTTCTTGTTGGAACATTTTAATATTAAACAATTAAAATGAGTAAATGTTATTACATAAATGTAAAGATGTGGGAGTGAATATGGAAGATGAAGAGTTGTGAAAATGTTTAATCCCACATTGAAAAGGAGAGAGACTATTTTATTCTTTTTAATTGTGGTGATTAATGGGCTAACATAAATTGTCTCAGATATTGTCTCAAAAATGGAAATGAATCAGCCTCTTGGATCCTCCTACTTGACAGCCCATTCAAAATAATTATCATATCCGTTGGTGAGTAAATAGCCCGAATTAATACTCCATTTTTATTATGGACAATGAAGAGCCATTAACCCACTTAATGGACTATCTGTTTGGGCTTATTCATTCTTCAGAAACTCTTTATCTCACCATTAATTGTGTAACTCCAGCCCATCAGATTAATATTCAACAATTAATCTTGTAACACCCACTACATCGGAATAATTGGACCTAATTAATCAGAATAAATTGGGTAGTAATTTCGTAAGGCCCATTGAGCCTATAAATAGACTCATTCAGAACCAATCCATATTACTACAATTTACAATACACACTAAAAAAAATAGAGAGATTATTGGCAAGGAAGGGTGTTCTTTCTGGTGGAGCTTTGGGCTTGAACACTTTGTGCAGAGGTTGTTCTAGCCATACGACACTTGTTAGGCTATTGTATCCTGGGAGAGACAAGTCAGAGAAGGTCTGCACCGGTTACAAGAATTAGCCAACCAAGGGCTTGAATCTCCTTAAAGAGAGCGAGTGCCGCACTTCAGTCCAAATAGTGTTGTGTATTTCGTTTCTTTACATCAATAATATTCAAAAGTATTATTTAGTTTCTCTTTGTGTGTTATTTTCATTATTATTGTGTTTGCACCAACAGTTCTATTTCTCATGTTGTTGGGTTTGTCCATTAATAACTCCACATCTAAATTTGTGTTTCGAACATTTACAATAATATGGAAGGTGTCCTATGATGATAACGACAGGCCAAACAGATACCTGCTTGCCAAAGAGCTCATAAGCTGTCCTGATGCTGAGGAACTTGAGGTAGGTTGTTGCTAAATTTCTACGGAGAGCGGTTTCTCAAAATGGCTCCTTCCCTTGTTACAACAATAAAGTTGTTTACATAATTTACTTTTTCTTTTGGCAGTTATCGGGAATCAATGAGTGTTGCTGGACCAAGAAGTAATGGAGTACATTACTGGAGTAGCATAAAGTGATCTGAAATATTGCTTTGGTAAGAAAGTTCTAGCTTGAGGGGTACTGAACAAACAAGATAACTGAATATTAAAATAAAGTTTTCTGGAATATTGCTTCCGTCCATGTTGCGTGGACAAAGAAAGTAATGAAGTAAATTAAAGTAGCTTAAAGTGATTTGGAATATTGCTTTCTCTAGCAGGATAGAAAGCAATATGCTGTGCTTGAATTAAAGCCAATGATGCCGGACAATATCAAATTAGGATAAAAGGGGGAAATTGAACAAAATGGTAAATAATAAAACCCTAAGAATTAGCACCAAGCAAAGAATTTAGGCATCAGCACCTTTAAGTGTGTTTGCTACTGATATTTGTTGTCATGAAGATAAACACACAAGGCCGGAGTATCATAAAAATGTGCACGTCCCTGTCAAGATATATGCTTTATCTTCTAGTCAAGCATCCTTATATGTTGCCAATTGGGTCAGCACACATCAAGTTTTGGGACATATATGTGGGGCTGAGGGAATTCATGGAAGAACAGCTGTCCAAACCAGTTACGCAAGAGTAAACTTTGGATATGTTAAAAAAGATGACAGCCAAGGACTTGCTTACTGCCAAAGATGGGGACAAAAGTATTTTGGTGATATTCTATTCGTGTAAGCTTAAATCTGCTTTAAGTACAATTAAAGATGAGACATGGGAAATAATTAAGAAATTAAGTTTGGCTGGATTCAGCAGGAAAAAATAAAAAATAAAGGCTGGAAATGATGTGCCATGTTGCTAGCTATTGTAGCAGAAAATACTATGCACTGTAGCAGCAGGGACATAGTCAGGTCTTAAAGTTAGGTGAGTAAACTTAGAGTTAGAAGAAGTGGCTCTGCTATCTGTTGGCAGTGGCTCAGATAGTGGCTCTAGCTTTTGACTCTTTTGCTTGGTTACTGGGAGGGCCTTTTTTTTTTTTTTTTTTTTTTTGCAATCTTTTGTTTTATGTGTCTGAATAACGACAAAATTATTTTTGTTTAAAAAAATTTTAAGGGATAGGTTGTTTGTTTTGGGTAAAATAAGTTGATTGGGCATGATTCTTTTTAGCTTTTCTATTGATAATTTTGTTATTGGCTAATTTTTTTGGACTTATATATTTAGTTTTAGATTTTAGATCTATAAATTTTTTTGTGGATTTTAAAAAGAGGAAAATACTAGTGCTACAAACTTTTTTTACAAGTTGTTGTGCAATGAATAGTTATTGGTAAGTAAAATGTGATGCAAGTAGTGGGGCCAAATGCAAACTAATAAGAATTTGTTATCTCAACAGTTTATAAAACTATTGTAGAAAGTTTGTGGTTATAACATTACTCTTAAAAAAAATCAATGATATTGTTAAAGGAGGTAAAGTATAATTTTATAGAACAAAATTGCTAAAATTTGTTGGTGGCCATTGCGCCCCCCCCCCCCCCCTCTTTCTCAAGTCTATATCTTCCTCTGTCTCGACTCAACAGCTGAGACGAGGAAGGGAATTTGTCACGCATATTTGGCTTTTTATGGCATATTTTGGCTTAGCAGATGAATTCCAAATACGACCTAATCCAACAATAGGTGAGGTGGTTTTATGGTAGACTAACATTTTAATCAAAAAATTTATGTAAGAGAATAAATTTAGGTGGTGTTGGATAAATATCAACCATTTATTTTTGTGATTAACCAAAAAGAACAACATACAAATCTAAATATAAGCAATAACACCAATAGATGTGATAAGCAAAAGCAATAAATAAATATTGTATATATATAAGAAGAAATCTGCAAATAATTAACAACTCACAAACTAAATGCGTGAAGGATGAATGATTCAAATCAAGTATTGTGTTTGACACAATCTCCTTAAAATAGATTTCGTCCCTCACACAATCTTTGGTGCTTTGAGACTCACGGATGTTTGCCTCCTAGGATAAAATGATCTACAGCACAGAGAAAAAGCACACAAGATTCGTGCTCTGCGAACTACTCTATGTCTCTTTCTCTCTCTTTGACTCAAAATGAATGCACAAAATATTTTCTCTCTGGGAGAGTTTTTTCAAAAGTTAGTTTTCATGAATGAGGGACTATGAATTTATATACATTAGTGAACGGACACAGTTCAAAGGAAAATTGCTGTGGACAGACTGACTAACTCAAAAAATAAAATATTAAAAAATTATTATTGGACAAGAGGGCCCAATCCACATATGCCAAAGCCCAACCCAATGTCCGGCCCATAAGCATATAAACTCATATACTATCCCTTTCCTTTCCTATGTGGGACTCAGAATTTCCACCACTTTTAATAACATCTTCAAGTAAACAAATTAAATATCAATTTCTTATTCACCACATACTATTTTTCCAATAGGTGGAACACCCAATTTCATGCCCAATTCTATAACATGTTGAAATGGTCATGTTATATAAAAGTACAGACCTCATGTGAGAAAGTATGAGGTTCTGCCATATGACATCTTCTTTCATAACTTCCAATATTTTTTTAAAAGAAAATTAAATCAACTTCTAACTTATCATTTAGCATTTAACACTTCTCTTCACTCCCTTGTGTCTCTTCGTAATCTCAACTGATCAAACGAACATTTCTATTCATTTTTCAAGTCTTAATTCAACCCTCTTGTGTAAACTTGTAAACTAAGACATGTACAGTCTAGTATCAACATCCATTGTTTTATATATTCCTCATTTCTCAACTCCAAATTGGATCTACATTTCATTTGCTCTTGACAAAACTCAAGGTATTTTCTACCTTTTATTTTCTTCTCTCCTTTTTATTCTTTATATAGTTCTATTGTCTACTTGAATATTAAATAAATACTTCAATATTTGCTATAGCAAGTAGGACCAAACTATTTGTGATGCCTTCAAATCGCAATTGTTTTTTTTTTTTTTTACATAAATGCATGAAAGTGGTAGGACCATCATGAGCATAAAGATGATCATAAGTTCAAATATTTACAAACAATTGAGATATTGCAATCATAGATTCTGATAGCATTTGTCCCTTCTAATAATCTAAATAATTTATAGGAATATAGCCACAAATATTTGGCATATAATCTATGATGTAAAAATAATTTTGGTATCTGTATGGTAGAAACTAGAGAGGACTAAATAAACTTTTAGTTAGATGCACACCAATTTTTTTTTTTAAAGTCTTCATGTAGTATTAACATGATCTGGCTTAAAGCATAATTTCATTGGCAAAGTCAGTGATATGTTCATTCAATTAAATTCATGAGTAACAAGGTTATGCCATATGTGACCCTTTTACTGTAAATCTTATTTTATTTCGTTACTTTATTATATGAGTACTACTTTTTTATTGTTATTTCCTGATTTATTTATTTTTTTTAAATATTGCAGTTAATAATATGTGTTTATTTTACTTATCAAAACTATTAGAGATATATTAGCCCAATAACATAAGACCAAGCCCAATACTTCTATGTGTGCAAGTCACATCTCCTATTTGTACTAGAAGTCTATTAATCTAGGGTTTAGTCTACTATATATACTCATGTTAGGGTTCACTATAATACAGGATTTGTACTACACTCTTATATATTAAAGATGTAATCCTCAAGGATTTCCTCTATGAACATAGGCCATTAGGTTGAATCACATAACCCTCGTGCTCTTGGGTTCTATATTTTATGCTTCTACTTTCACATCTATACTAGTATGTTCAACATGGTATATCAATGCTAATATTTCAAGAAATGTTGTTTCCACAATATTTTCATAACAAATCTTAAGTGACAGGTTGTTATTGGTTGTTACAAATGGGTAAAAAAGTAATTTAAGTTCTGAATTTAAATTAAAATCAATAACAACTTTCTACCTATGATTTATTATAAAAATGTTGTAGAAATAGCACCTCTCTAATATTTGACAAGGTATAAGAGCCAAACTTTGTTATTGGCCTCTAGAAAAATCTATCTATTAAGCTCGCTCCCAAATCAATGGTGCCTTTCCAATCTCAGATCAGTGCAAGTCGTGCCCTTCTTACAACATTGTCTTCCTTGGCCTTCATCTGCAGTCTCAACCTTTTTCTTTGGCGACATCCGACTCCCCTAGTATCACGCCATTGCTACAAGAAAAATTCCATGTCGTCGCAACTATGAGAAGCTTGCAACGTAACGCAAGACCACTACTATGCCTAATCTGTTGCCCATGGGCTTTCATTTATGCTCACCACTGCCTCCAGGAGGTAGATCGTTCACCGATCTACAAAAATCCCATTCATCCATGTGCTTCACGCACCTCCATTCACTTATGTACCTAGCTGCCTTGCTGAGGTCATCATGATGTCCCCTAACAACGTCATCCTTTCCACGTCATCATCCATGCTTGCCATGTTAGCCATAGTGTACATCATCGAAACGTCAGCCCAATCAGTTTTCACACGTGTCTCCTCTCGGTCTGTCCACATCATTAAGCACCATGCTAGCACTAATGCTAATTCAATGCCACATCTTCAAACTATACCAACCTGAACCGACCCGGCCTGGATTACCCAAATCTCACTTGTGGACCTTACTAGTTTGACCGTTGACTTTGACTTTGACTTTGACCAAAAGTGAAAATTTTTAGTAAGGCCTATTTTATTCATCTTTTCACATAGATTTCGATTTTGGACTTTGTTTCTTCATTTAAAACTTTTAAATCACTCAAATTGTCCATTTCTCCTTTATTTTGGGACCCTTCTACGTCAAGGGAGTCATTACCGTACCAGAGCCTATACTGGTTTGGTCAGCGATACGATATATTTCGGATACCGGTCAATACCGATGTACCGTTTCGGGTTTACTGCTATTTTTTTATATTTATAAATATATATATATGTGTGTGTGTGTGTGTGTGTGTGTGTGTGTGTGTGTGTGTGTGTGTGTATTATAATAAATATAAAAGTTTACCATAAAACATTTCCTCAATTTAGAACCAATTAAAAAAAAAAAAACACAATATATAAAATAGAAAGCTTAAAAGTTACCATTGCATACTAAGAAAACAAATAATACTAATAAGTTAATGCGAATAAGTTACCATTCTGCCCTAACAAAAAATTCAAAAATTACAAAACTAAAAAAAAAAAGTTTGTACCGGCCGATATTACCCGAAATGGCTAGTGGCCGGTACGACTGGTATTTAAACCAATACGAAACGTTGATGTTTCAATACCGGTATACATACCGGTACGGTACATACTGGCCAGTACAGCCGATACCGGTACAGTATTAACTACCTTGTTCTACGTACAAAGATTTGTAAACCATGCTTCCTCAAGATGTCATCTTTGCCAATCTTTTTCAGTCCTTCAATGTAGCCATTCTCTGGCTTTAGAAGCCTTTCTTGGTAATTGACGTAGCCTTTCTTTGGCATTTTTCGGATGTCTCCTTCATTGTGCATGGTTCTTTCTCCATAGTGCCAGATCCTTCTACTCTCTTCCAATGTCATCTTCAGGCTTTCTTCGTGACTTCCTCAATGCATTTTCAAGGCATCTTTGTCGTCATCTTCATGGTTTCTTCAAGGCATGTTAGGATTCATTAGGATTCATTATAACACATGATTTGCACTACACTTTCATATATTAAAGATGTAACCCTTAAAGTGGATGTAGGCTGTTAGGTTAAACCACGTAACCTTCGTGTTCTTGTGTTCTCTATTTTATACTTTTGCTTCTGCATCTATATAAGCACATTGAACAAGGTATATCAATGCTATTATTTAACAAAAGCAAATCTCAATGTTTATTTTGATGTTCATTTCTATGAATCCTCTTCGAGCTTTTCCTGCTTACTTAATTCTTATTGATGTAAATACTAAATAGTGAAAATTGGAATCCTATAGAAACCAAGTTTATTGTTTTAGCTTCAAACCAACATAATTTAATTATACTTTTATGCAAAACTTGAGACCAGCATATTTTTGGGCAAAGTTTTTCCTGATTGCAAAGATTTCCAACTAGTGTATCTAATTGTGTATTCTTAAACACAAACAGATTTGTAAGTTACATTCGCACGTATAGTCTCACACATTTCTCACTTCCAAATGCGTGGATAATTCATAATGTGTACCATCCAAGTGTCTATTTTGGTCGAATGATAGCACATTGCACAGAAATTCCACGCTTGGATAACTTAGAAGTATATTCCTCCATACGGAGTTCCACGAGTCCAACGTCACCAGGTGACGTTCTATACTCACCCACCAGAATCTCAAACCATTCATTGGAAGGCTTTCCTTTTAAATTTTCATAGCGTGATAACCATTTTTTACTTGGGGTAACGATGACAAGCCTCACCATGAAATCCCATACACTGGGATCTTCGATCTTTATGACGAATACAATTTCGTACAGGGTTTGTGGTGAGAGATCAATTGTCTCAATTTTCCCTGAAATTTCTAGCCACGAACAATATGCCTTTTTCAGCTCAGCCACTTCAATGTCTTCTCCACTGCAAAAATCAGGTAAGATTATAGTGCCATTGTGGAAAAGAAAGTCCCATAACATTAATGAATAAAAAAGGAAAAGAAAAAAAAAAAGAATTAGCACCAGAAATAACCCCATAGCCAACTTAAATGTTTGTTCATATAAAATCTAAAAACATGATTGGCCACTCTATTGACAGATCTACCTTGGAATAGTGTGCTCGTAGTCAATGTGCACAATATCTTAATAATTTACGATGGTCTAAAGACTAAAAGCAATGACTTTTCTACATCGCACTACATTGGTGTTGTATTCTATCATGGAGGAGCAATAATTTTTTTATTTTTTTATGGCAAGATTGTAATTTTATTAAGTAGAAGATAAATTCAGTACATTTTGAGCTAAAGCCAACCCAATCAACGTTAGATTTTCCTCTATCCAAAATACAAAATTACCACTATTAAATATGTGCTAACCTATTACTTTGTCACTTCACATGAGAAACTTGGACGAACCTAGAAAACCTTGAAGCCTTTGAGATACTCCAGTTAAGATATTTGATACAGCCAGTGGTGGATCGTCCAACCCCAAAAGAGCAGCAAAAACAATTTTTGAATCTCCTTCCAAAAATCACATCCTTTATACCCTCATCACAAGCAAAGCTAACTACCATGGAGGAGCAATATTTGGGTTTTACGCCTTTAAAGGCTACTGATTAATACTGTAAGTACTCGAAAATTGATGGTCCAAGCGCACTAAAAACAGTAATGCCTTGTCCTTCAAACCAAGCCCAAATAATAGAATTTCTATAGAGAGTGGGAAAACATATCTAGTGTAATTTTGAGCTAAGTTCAAGTCTAAGGCCGAAGAGCCCAAAGTAACAGAGAAAGACAATTCACATAGTAATTGAGAACAATGCTTTCCTTGGGCAGGTCCGAGGTTTAGTTCTTATATATGATTGATACAAGTTCTATACTAGGCAATGCACTGTTCACTTTCTTGTTTTTCTAATTCTTAGAGAATAATGTCCATCCCTTTAACTGGGAGGTTTCCCTCTCTTACATACCCTTCCTCCTTGCATCCTAGCCCTCCATCTGTATGCCTCAGGGCTTTTCTCAGGATACTTGTCCCATCAAAATTCTACTAAAGGTGGTAGAAAGGGCTGCTAGCTTTGAAACTACTATGCAGGTGTCATTTCCTCATTAATGCAGCTAATAAGGTTGTTGCAGTACATTCAATGTAGAGGGGGAAGGTATACCTTTACACGAAGCTCCTTCCCACTGTCTTGGTCCCTTCCTATGGTCCTTTCTCTTCTAATCGAGTTCTCATAAAACGATCTCTCGCATCTCCTTCCATTCTCGGGTCGATGAAGCCCTTAGACCGGATACACTTTAACGGGTGGGATCATGTGTGATACTTCATATTCAATCCTCTTGGGTCCTCGGACAACCTACATTAGCCCGCTAAAACCTTGCTATTAAGAATCGCTCTAAGAGTAAGGTTTTAGTAACAACGGGAAGGGTGGTACGTGCCAAGTGTGTTCCCACATGAAGACATTGCTTCATCTGTCTTTTGCATGTCCTTGACGCTTTGGTATCCACAACCTTGCAGTTATTACACTAGGCGGCTACTTGTCCCCCCACGTTCTAGGGTGCGATGGTGATCCTACGATCCTTATTTTCAGTAATTTATGAGTGGGAAATTTACTCATTTTTTACTCCTATATAAGGAGGGGATGGGAACAACTTTCTCCCATTTACTTGCTCTCTACCATTTTTCGTTGAAGCAGCAATCCGAGGAAAACCCATTCCAGTGCTCGTAGGTGCGTTTGGTTCTTCATCCCATACTATAAAGAAAGCTTTTTTTCTGTCCCGTTTAATTTTGACCATATAGGAACACATGGGTAGATTCGCTAGACTAGTTGACACCCCCGAAGGTATGGCTACCTTTAGGGCTAAATCTAGGATTCCCGACAATGTTGAACTTCAGCATTGCAAATTAGGAGAGTGGTTGGTCATTAATAAACCACCCGGGGCAGTAGTTATTCCTATGATCGCTTTCATAGAAAGTGGGATGGAAATACCTATGGGTAGGGTCACTAGGGATTTCCTTATAAATTCTAGGTTATCCCCAACCCAATGCTCTCCTAATCTTTTTAGGGTCCTCAGTAGTGTGGATATGATAAACCGAAAAATGGGAACTAACCTTAAGTGGCACGACGTACATAGGGTATATAATAGCCAAAAGGGAAAAGAGACAGGCTATTACTTTAAGTGTAGAGTTCCTTCTGTTAGGCTAAATTCTTGAGGGTATAGACGAAGATTTCCTCATCATCTCGGGTGAATGGCATGATGTGTTGCACTGCCCTACCCAAGATAGGGAACCAGGTGGGGTTCCTAAGGTCTTTAGACTAATTTAGGGCATCCCTCTTCCCACAATTTGTTGTTTTTGCTTACAATAAATAATTGTGTAACTAATAGCTTCTTTATTCCTCTACAGATGAGTTCCACACTGCTCCGAACAAAATTTTGGTGAATTTTGCAGACCTCAACCGAATCCTCAAGTCAGAGATTTTTCTCCACCGAGACGGGCAACTTTGAGTTGTACACGTGATCCTCGAATTCAAGCCCATCTCCAACTGTTTCCAAGTCCCAAACACGTGATTAAAGCAAAGGATCTGATGCTAGCCCTAATCGACGTAGCTATCCCCGGATTCTTGACTAAGCCTCCTCCATCTGGTACCCAAGACGCCTAATTACCAACTCTGCTTATGGCCAAGTTGCTCTACTCCCAAGAGTAACCTATTCCCTCTGACGATAAGCAGGAAGAACACGCACCTGAACCTATTCAGGAGGATTTGGACAAAGATTTCAAAGTCTTCTATCAAGAAGATCCCAAAGACTCCCCAGCTCTTACTCACTGTTACCTTGTTACCGCTCAAATTAATACCAGTCAGGAAGCATCAAACATACCGGAAGTGATGGTTCTGGAAGAAAAAACTCCTAATCTATTGATACTACTTACCGCCCATGCTGGGGGTGACTCCCTCGCGGTGCCCATAGTACCTAGCCACCAACTCCTGCCCCGGCTCAGGCCACCATTGCAGAGGCTACCGAAAAGAAAAGGGAAAAACAACTGAGGGCTTCGAAGAAGGAGAGATCCCCCATCCTACGAAACAACTGCCCACCAAAGAGCCTAAAACTACAAGGACTCATCAAAAGAAAGGTGCTGCTTCTGGGATCGGCAAAGGCATCGAAGGGGAACAATGTCCAAAACGGACCATATGAAATCCTACCTTTGTACTCAGCTCAAGAGACCCTATGACCTCTAAAGCATCCCTTAGGGATCCCTAGAAGGGAAGGTCAAGGCTAGTTTCTAAATGCCTGGAAAAGGCTATTCTACTCTTAGAGGATATGCAAGAGCTTCAGGGGTTGAGGAAACATGAGGTGTTCCTCTCACTGAAAAAGGACCTTTCAAAGGTTAGATTCCATCATCTTTCCTTACCACCACTTTATACGTTGTCTTAACTTAGACTCTAATTCTGGCCTTATTACCATCTTCCATTATCTACTTGATTAATCATTGGCACTATTTTTTTTTCTTTACAGGCAGTGCAAGCGTCCTTCATTGCTGAGGAGTTAGTGGACCATGCCCTATCTAAGTCCCACGAGGCAAAAGGCAAGCTTACCCACTCCTAGAAAGCCCTTGCCAACTTCGAGAAAAAGCTCAAAGAGACCCTTTTTCACTTAGCCGAAGTTGAAAAATGGTGCAAAAACGCCGAAGCTGCCCTCGCAAGGTTTGAAAAACAGGCTGAGGAGTTACGAGTCTCCTTGAAAAAGTGTGAAACGCAACTAGCCTTGGCCATGGAAAAGACTAAGCAGCAGAAAAAACAGCTCGAGGACAAAGATGCTAAGAGGGCAAAGGCTAAGCAGGCTGCATACGATGCTGGGATGATAAAGACTACCTAGAGTTTGACTGCTTAGCTCAAGGATGTTGCTCGAACTTTTTGTGCAGAAGTTTGGAGCGAATTCCTTAACGTTGCAGGAGTTATGGCAGATTTCAACTTGAGGGGAGTTGACAAGGTATACTATCCTCCTGCACTTTGCCTTACTCCAAGCACTGCCCTTCCTCCTCCTAAACTGAGCTCTACTTCTTCAATGCCCAAGTCTACCACAACTTCAACCACTATGCCTAGCTCCAGGAAAGACAAAGAACAACCAACTCCCAGGCCCGTAGTGAAGTTAGAATCAAAGAAGGTTGTTGAAGTTCAACAATTGAAGAAGAAGAAGAAAGACAAAGAGAAGGAGGTCATGGCTTGACTTCTTCAAACACAGAGTATAGATTAGTTTTGACAAGGGTTAGGTTTAGCTGATACCCTCTTTTTGTAATTTGTACCTTAAACGAATATATTTCACTTTTGTTTCCCTCCTATTTACATAATCTTTACTCTCTTACTTTATTAAGTATTTTCTCATACTCTTCTGATACAAGTATGTAACTCTAAATACATTAAGTTTCTT